>NC_090221.1:27946740-28246740 GCF_024489055.1 Chanodichthys erythropterus | reverse complement strand
ATTTGTTTTTCGTTAAATCAGAATAATAATAGAGCTATTCGCACTCTTTTCCAAAGAGAAATTGTTACTGTCTCTTATGTTTTGTCTCATTGGATTTCTTTACTAAACAGAAAATTGATTTGCTGGAGGAAAGTGTGGTTATTACCACATAAATATCATCTTAGAAATATTTATTATAAGCTTATTCACAGATTTTATCCAGCAAATCATTATTTATTAAAAATTAAAAAAGGAATAAGTGTGAATTGTATTTTTGTAACAAACAGGAGGAAACTGCCTTGCACTTATTTTGGCATTGTACATACTCGGCTACACTATGGTGTAAGGTTAAAAAAATGTATCAACAAAAATATTCAATGTTCAAAATCTCTTTCACTCTTGTGGGAAAACGTACACTTTGGCTTTACTGACTATTCTGATCAAGTAGAACAGTGCTTTTACCTAATAAATTTAATTATATTGTTCAATCAATCAATCAATCAACATTTATTTAAACAGCCCTTTGCAACACTCAAGGTGAACCAAAGTGCTTTCCAATAAAAACAAAACAATGTAAACAAAAATTAAAAAGCAACAAGAACATAAATAAAATACACAAAATGCCACCACAACTTCTAGATATTTAAAGCCAGTCTAAATAAATAAGTTTTAAGCTTAGCTTTAAAAAGGCCCAGGTCAGTGATAGTGCACATATCAGCGGGGAGCTTATTCCAGAGTCTGGGCCCAGCAACAGAAAAAGCCTGGTCACCCCAGTGTTTGTACCGTGACCTTGGGAATACCAGTAAAAGTTGATTTGTTGACCTAGAGCCCTGGTTGGCTGATGCAGAGCCAGCATCTCGGTTATATAAGGTGGGGCAAGGCCATTGAGAGCTTTAAAAACAAACAATAGAATCTTAAAATCAACCAAATTTTAACCAGTTAAGCAAATTTCTTATTCATAAGTGCAAATTTACCAATAAGAAACCAAACTTTATGATTTTGTTGACTGAAATATCTATATATATTTTGACAGTATCAGAGACTCTTTAAACAAGAAAGCTTTCAGAACTTTGAAAGCTTGTGAACTTTATTTGATTTGTATATGTATGTATATGTGTGTGTGTGTGTATATGTATAATATATATATATATATATATATATATATATATATATATATATATATATATATATATATATATATATATATATATATATATATATATATATATATATATATATATATATAAGGAATACAAATCCTTCATAGGGAATTAATAATTATTTGGATCAGCAATTCCTTATGAAGGATTTGGTAATACTTCAGTCATTACTAGTGTGTTACCATGATCTTCACTTTAGAATTAATTATACATTATGCATTATTCACATTAACTATGGACCTGTATATAGTAGTTCTTAGTAGTTCTCTGGGAGGATTGAAAAAATAGTAGTTACTGATAAGCTAATAGTGAACTACCACCTTCAACTGAGCATTATTACTTACGAATTCATTGACCTTTTCATGCATAAATTATTAAATCACAAAGTTTTTTTTTGTTTGTTTCTTTGTTTTTACTTTTAAATAAGTGAAAAATCATGCCAATACTTTTTTTTCCCCAATATATTTTATTTTGATGGAGTCACATATCTGTCCACTGTAGTGCATCAACAGTATAAAAAGCGACTCAATGCTTGGTCTAAATTTTTTTTTTTTTTTTTTTTTTTTTAAATGCATGTTTTTAAAACATTTACTAAGTTTTAAATGTATGAATGCAAATAAGAAGACTTAAAGGTGCTAAATAGGATGTTTTGTTTTATACATTTTTGCAATATTACTTGAAACTGTCTTTACTAACTGATAAAAGACTATTTATTAGGTGCACTGAAAGGAAAAATCATCGCGTAAACGATTGGCCCTCTGGCTTGTCAATCACTGCCATGACGTTCCTTTTGAGAGACACGCGTGGCTGCGCGCTCCAGTAACTTTACACACTCCACAGGCGCCGCATGCAGGAATAACAAGTGCAGATTATGAGTTACCTGCGGTGAGTCCGACATAATGAATCCACTAACACGACACAGCGAATGCCGGTGTTAAACACTTGTGTTCCAATACTCGTGCACGATTTTTGGGAGGCGTTCCTTTGAAATGAGCTGTGAAGGAGGGGGGCTGTTCTTACGTATGCGCTCATTTCAAAAACTCAGTAACAGTCTTTGGATTCTCAGTCGACGAAAAAATCCTCTCTATCACCTTTAAGATACAAAAGCCTCCCAAGTTGTCTGACAGTTTTCTTTGAAATTATCTTTTTTTTTTTTTTTTTTATCAGACTCATATGTGTAGGTTTCTATATAAGTACCAATCCTTCTGAATGGGATGAGGTTGGGATTTAGCAGGTTTGAAGTGAAAGTATTTGATGAATGTATAGTATGTGCGGAGAGCATTTACTCAATATCATTGTCATTTTTGACAGATGTGGCTTTTAGAGGCTTTTGCATCAGAAGGCTTGGTATGTTAAATAACAATAATGAGGATATTTGAAAAAAATATTCTGTCTCTAGACTCCTTTTATTACTTTAAAATCGGCCAACTTTTATTTAAAACTATTCAAACCAGTATCATAGGCGTGCACAAATACACACACACAAGCACACACACCCTTGAATGCAAGCATGCACACATATCCCTGTCCTTGTACAGTATATGTACACTTTTATATGACCTAATAAATAAATATAGACTGTATAGGCCTAAGCATTGAAATACGTTATAAAAATCTGAAGACTATTTAATATTGCTGTTTAATAAAACTATCAAGTGTAAATTATATTTTAATTTTAAGTAAAACATACATAAATCATAAAACATCATAAATAAGGAGGAACCCATATATACAGTAGGTCCAATAGGCATACCGTAATATAACCTTTAGTGCATGATGTACAAAACTGTACAAAAGTGCAGCATCTATTGAAGGGTAATCCATAAATGGATCGAAAAACAGGCAAAGGTCATACACAGCAGTGACCAGTCCAAACAATGATGAAATCTAAATCACGAAAGGAAAATCCAGAGAACATGGGAAATAAACCAGAAACCAAGACACAGGAAAACAAGGATACAAAAGCTCTGAAGTGCAGTCTAACAGACAAACAAGATCCAGCGATGAGTGACTGTGAAGACCAGGCTTTTATAGGCAGAACCACTGAGGGTAATGACACAAATGAGACACAGCTGAAAACAATAATGGCAGATGAGTCTGGGCAAAGGATGCAGACTTTTTTTGGCGCTCAAAAAATATTCTCATCACTTTATAATGTTAATATTGAACCACTGTACTCACATGAACTGATTTAGATATGTTTTTAGTAACTTAATGGATCTTGAGAGATGAAACGTCATTGCTCCCTATGCAGGCCTCACAGAGCCATCGGATTTCAACTAAAATATCTTCATTTACGTTCCGAAGATTAACGAAGGTCTTACGGGTGTGGAACGGCATGAGGGTGAGTAATAAATGACAGAATTTTCATTTTTGGGTGAACTAACTCTTTAAATTACACTCAAGGAAGTTTTTATAATAATAATAATAAAGTTATAATACTAACTTACATAATTATATTTCTACTCCAAATCCAATTAGTTTTTTATTCATTTATTTAAATGGTGGCTGTCATAAAAACTTTGTTTTGTTTAAGAGCCAATAAAAACTGAACCCATATAGGTAGCACAATAATTCTTCTTGCATACAAAATTAGAGACTTTACACATTCAGATCAAGCCTCCAACCTGCTCCTGTTGTCTTGTTTTCACCTAATGAGTCTGAGTAAAATGTGTTTACAACAAAAACAGTGCACATCTGCTAACTGAATACAAATAGGCCTATGTAGATTTCACGTGCTCAAAACTTCGTGAAAAATGCACATATCATAGAAAGTGGCACATCATTATTTAAAGCAGATTCTTATAATTAAAATGAACAATCTATTGCGTTGCTCACAAGGTATTACTCAAGAAATGATGTAACATACTTGGCTAAAAACATGTCTCCCATCTTGCCAGGATGCGGTGTGTATCCAGTGTTCCTGGAACCATCCCATGCACCTGATTGGTCAAGCTTAGAAACTCAGCTTTTTAATGCATCTAACCATTTTGATAAACTCCTAAAGGGTGCTGAGAAGTGCCTCTATACCAGTGGTCTCAAACTGCCAGCCCGCGGGCCATTTACGGCCCGCCCTCCCCCTCTACCCGGGCCGCAACTGATCTCAAAAATAAAACACAATCCGGCCCGCTAAATTATTATTCTTCTCTAGTTCCTACTTGTCTGATATGCAAAGAAAAAGTCGCCGTTCTATGGGGGCATTCACATATCGCGTCACATAAGCGGCCGAGCCGCATTCTCCTTCTTTTCAATGCGCTTTCGCTCCGGTGGCGTCTGTCGTTGCTATGCAACCATGAGCCGCGCTCTCAATCGCTTCTATTATGAGCGCGCTTGCCTAAATTACAGTAAAAGCACTAGACTTTAAGTCACGAGCGTCGATTTAAACCACCGAAACGCCTCTGATGCAGCCATTAAACATTACCGATGGTCAAACGGCATCTTGGACAAATGCGCTGCCAGGCGTCTGTCAAGGATCAGAAGAGTGTACAAATGTATTCAGGGATTGTATTTGTTCAGTAGCCTACAGTGTTGGTCAGTGCAAAATTTGTATGTTATTTAAGCTAACATAAAGTAAGGGAAAATACTTCCACTAAATATTAAAACTAATAATGTATGTAACAATGAGAGATTTTTATTTTTTGGCAAAATAAAGTTGATTATATATATATATATATATATATATATATATATATATATATATATATATATATATATATATATATATATATATATATTTATTTATTTCTGACCCCTCCACACCACAGGTGTTGATGGTTTTGTTCCTAAATTAATTTTTTCTTTTTTTTTTTCCATGCACCTTGTTGGATGTGAGAAGTTGCACCAGACTATTGCAATTAATATTAGTAGTATTATATTAGTAATAGTATTATATAATTATATTACACTCTGTAACAATGAGAGAGACACTGCTGTTTACATTTAGTATGGTAAATAAAATATTTATAGTATAGGTATAAAGATATTTTAGTAGGCAAATTTGATGTAAATGAGAAATAATGCGAAGGAAAGTAAATTTTCTGAAATGTTGCGCTTTCTTGCGCTTGAATGTTAATATGGCCCTCCTATGAGGTGTCAATCACAGAAACGGCCCCCCGCCAATTTGAGTTTGAGACCCCTGCTCTAAACCAAACTGTACCGCCCATGGGCGCCATCTAGCTGTGAAAAAATGAATAATACTATATTCAACTATACTTTCACTACAAAACTATGCTATCACCACAAAATTTGAACCAGATGCAGCTCACAAGTAGGAGAGCATCACCAAAAATATTTCCTTCCTGAGTGTCAAATAAAAAATATGAAATTTATCAGCAGTTTCTCAGCATGTAAATGTCCAAATGTAAAGTTAAAAAGTGTTCTATCAAACGATACCTACCTTTTGACTCTCCTTGCTACAGTTTTGGAGTTCACTTTAGTACAGAGCCCAATAGGAGAAAAAAACAAAACAATCCGTGCCGACGGTTTTGCAATCCGTTCCCTCAGTTTATTAGCCTGACTACGTCAGACTTCCTACTTCCGCTCAATTTCATTTCGCTTCTGTACTCAGTCTGAGACAGCGTCAGAGCTTTCTGTTTACCACCGGTCTGGAAACAGCCGGGCCAATCAACGAACAGAGGGCGGGCTGAGAGCCGTGACGTAGATGTTAAGCACCGAGTCTTACATTGTAGGTTAGAGAAATCGAAAACCGAACGCGGAAATTGCTGAGACACGGGATGCAGTTCGCTCGGTTATGGAGAACATTCAACTCAAACTGAAGCCAGCTGTGTTTAAAAGATCTAATCCTAAGTTTGAGAGTTGGCTACAAATATTTTCTTGTTTCACTCTGTCAAAAATAAGTTTAGAGCCCGTGATTGTACCGTGTATGCGTAGATTAACTTCGCATAATCTGCAAAAGTCGTTTACAGCCATGTTCACTCCGGTATTTCGCTCGCATCATCATGTGTTTACAACAGGTTTACAATGGAAGTTCAATCATAGATTTGAGCTCGTGCATGATGCCTGTGCTTCGATGAGGCTGTAAAGGCGCATACCATACGTCATAACTAAACGTATCTGATTGGCTTACGGGTAACCAATGATTTTAAACTTCAGACAATCGCCCCCTAGCGAAAGAGTAAACACTTCTCTATTATGCCATTCCAGACTCTGTCTACAAAGCAAAGTGAAGTAGCAGAGTCTGGTATTACCAGGCTATCAGTTTATAAACCGTGCACACAAATTCTTAAACTGTTCCCTCACTTTAACAAATATTAATAAACCGTACCCACGAATTTCCAATCCGTGCACTCAAATTTTGCAAACCGTACCCTTGGTTTTTAAATCCGTTCCCACAAATTCATAATCCGTGCGCACGCTTTCACAATCCGTTCCCATGGTTTTGTAAAAACTGTACTCAGGGATTCATTTTAGAAGAACAACAACAAACTCCCCCAGGTGAAAAAATACTATAGTAAATACTATAGTGTTTTTTAACCATATTATAGTAAATAATGAATGCTACAGCATACTGTAGTATTAAATATAGTGAACTGAAACTGTAATAAATACTGTAGTATACTTTAGTTTTTACTACAGTAAGTTGTAGTGTATATTGTAGTATAATATACCCTAAAGTTGTAGAAAACTTAGTTCAATATTGGGTAAAGTAATTCATCAAATTATATTAACTGCAGTGATTCTCTATCAACGGGTAGCGGAATACAACGATTTAATAAGAATTATGTGCGTCAAAATCTTGTTTTTATTTGTGATAATCTTAGCACTTTATTATTATTGCCTAATAAACCTGGCATTGTGTATTATGACTGACTTTTAATTTCTTTGTTCCTCTTTTCTTCTTCTAAATGCATGTAGCCTAAATGCAACAATAGGCTAATAATAATAACAACAACAACAACAACAACAATTATTATTATTATTTATTGTATTTATTTTTTAAATGTATTTATTTATCAATTATTTTCATGACTATATATATATATATATATATATATATATATATATATATATATATATATATATATATATATATATATATATATATTATATAATATATATAAATGTGTGCACTTAAGACAGTATGTTTAAAAAAAAAATAATAATTTTTTACAGTTTTAGAAATGTTTGTGTACTTGATTTTATTATACTAAGCTTTTGGCCCAAAATGTACTTTAAAAGATAAAAATAATGGAAATTCTCAAATGAATTCTGAATGGAAGTTCAGGAAATTCTCAATTTTGTAAAATAAAAAAGTTTTTTTATTTACAATAGCCCATAGCCTGGTTGAATCTGCCGGCAAAGATTGGAGTCAGGTCCACAAATCTGGGAGTACAGTTTTTACAAAACCGTGGGAACGGATTGTGAAAGCTTGCGCACGGATTATGAATTTGTGGGAATGGATTTAAAAACCGAGGGCACGATTTGTTAACTGAGGGAACAGTTTAAGAATTCATGTGCACAGTTTATAAACTGAGGTACTAATTTTTTTCTCTCCTATAGGTGACATGCCAGGCTCTGTACTTTTGTGTATGTCACTCAGAAAAAAAAAAGAAAAAAAATGCCTTCTGGTCTTAAAGGATTAGAAAAAAAAAAAAATGGTGCATCTTGAGACAATAGCACTCATATATTTTTAGAATCTGTGTATCATTCATTGTCGTTTTTTGATTTAATACTGAAAGTAGAAAAATTAGAAAATTTTTTTTTTTTTTTTTTTTTTTTTTCAGTTTGATTTTTTGTTTTTAATTGAGGTAGAAAAATGAACAAACAGCTTGAATATTGATTGGTCAGCCGAAGATCAAATCGTGCCATCATCAGTTCTTGGGGGACAATCCAGCCCTCTCCATTGACTTTGAATTGCGTGAAACTGCCTCCTTGTCATTTCTGACTTATACCAAAAAGCAGAACAATCTCTAAAAGCTGCTATGTGACAGGGTGTACAGCAAACAAGTTAAAAAAACAAAACAAACAAACTAAAAAAAAACAGAACTACGTTTTTATAAGCTGTTGACTCAAAAAACGAGCGTTTAAGGACACAGCTTCGTTGATGCTTTTGTGCTGCAAAGGACATTAGGTGTAATTCCTGTGCTTGCTGCCCCAGACTTCAGTAGATCAATTGAACCTTGGGAGTTTGATTGACAGTCGTTTTAACCAATAAAGCCAAATCCGCCATTTTGTCCGACAAAGCAGTCAGGGGAGTTAGTAGACTAACGTTGGTGGACTTGAACTTGAAAAATTATGTGTATTGATGTCTTTCTTTGTTTGAAATGTGGTTCATTCATGTTTATTTGATGATATAAATTAACTAGTATGAAATGATGATTGGTTCATGAGCCGCTTGAGGCGCTACAGAGGCATAAAACAGTATTTATTGTTTAAATTTCCTAACAAATTACAAAATTTGTCAAATCAAAAGTAACCTCCTCTGTCTTTACTGCACGTTGTCAGTGTCCTCTTTGCTCCGCAATTTATTTTTCACTGTGAGAACGTGTGGTGCAGCAGAGTTTGTCGGACATAGCAACAGTAACTAAAGGAGGCGGGTCTTTGCGAATGGTCAGTTGTCCAGTAAGCACAACCAGAAACCTAGTATGTTACTTCTCCAGAAAACTTTCCAAGTGCCAGCAGAATTACAGCACCATAGAGAAGGAAACCTTATCTCTTATCTTGGCTCTGCAACATTTTGAAATTAATGTTGGAGGTAGTTGTACCCCGGCGTTAGTTTATACCGACCATAATCACTTATCTTGAATGGGCAATTCTAATCAATGCCTGATGTGCTGGTCCCTCATTTTGCAAGAGTACAACTTAGAAATTAGTCATAAGAAGGATTTAGAAAATGTCATAGCGGATGTGCTGTCCAGAACCAAAAGTGCAAGACAGCTGACCTGTGAATATTTAACACCTTTGTACACGAGTACATGTTTTGTTAAATTATTACACGGTGGAAATATTTCATTTATTGGTGGGGGTGTTACGTCCCTGGACGTATGTCATTTTGTTTTGTTAATTTTGTGAATGTGTGTATGTGTATGTGATTGTGTTTCCCTGATGCTCAACAGCCTGCTTGAATGTGTAGTTTTTGCCTGTTTTCCTCTGTTCCTCCTTGTCCTCTAGCAGGAGCCTAATTGATGCCACCTGTTCCTTGTCAGAGTTGTGCACAGGAACTTGCATTTAAACAGAGAGAACTGGTTGTTCACCAGAAAGAGCAAGGTCTGTCTGCTTTTGTGTGATCTTAAAGCTTCTTTAAGAAAACCTGTTGTATCTGCTGTGTAACTGCCCCATTATTGTTGCCTGTAGATGCAGTAGGGAGGTGGGTGCCACTTTTGGTTTTACTAACCCTTGCTTTTCTCCTGTTTTGGGATAGTAAGGTACTCAGAGATAAGATTTGTTGTTTATTTAATAGGTTAATTAGATTCCCTTACTCCAAGGTAGCTTACCCCTTTTGTTTATTTTGGCCTTAACCCCTTCCTGAAGCTAGAAGCTTCTAATTATCATTTCTTTTAGAGTTATCATTACTGTTTACCTTAAAGTGGAACTCAGTAAGATTTGCGAAGCTCCCCCTACAGGTTCCTTCAGTGAATCACACTGTCGTAAATACTCCAAGCGCAGCTCTGGACTACATCAACTAAAACGCTCACCAGCGCAGTAGTTTTGCAAATACAGTACAAGAGGTGGGTAATTTTTGAAATTGTCTTATAAAGTCATAATATATACATTGTTTGTGAATTACCGTAAAGCATTTTGTCACTCTCGCGTGAACGTGAACATGAGGCGAGATTGTGTCGAGTCGGCGCAGCTCAACTTGCAAGTGCTGTTTTTTTGGTGTAGACGTGCCAGAGGGGGTTCGCGTTCGCCTCAAACACACCACTTCTCCCATTTTATAAAAATACATTTTGCAATTGAGTGAAAAAAAAAAAAAAGGATTATATGGATCGTAATTGTGGGTTAAAGTCAGAATATACACAATATATTATAGATATAAGCTTGCAATTCTGAGAAAAAAGTCAGAATTAAGAGATATAAATGAGAACTTCTGAGAGGAAAAAAAAAAAAAAAAAAATCAGAACCGCAATTCATATATTACAATTCTCCAATCCTACAATTGCTCTGTCTTGTCTGTCGATGTCCTCTTTGTTCCGCGATGTATTTTTCACTGCGTGTGGAGTGACAGCGCCACGGCTTGTCGGACAAAGCAACAGTAACTAAGGGGGGCGGGGCTCGGCGAAAGGCTTATTTATATATCACAATTCTGACTTTATAAGACACAACTGTGGCTTTATAATCACACAATTCTGACTTTTTAAAGGGTTAGTTCACCCAAAAATGAAAAATTAGGAAAATTGTCATTTATTCACCCTCAAATTGTTCCAAACCTGTTTGAATTTCATTGTTCTGCTGAACACAAAGACAGGCATTTAGAAGAATGACAGTAACCAAACCGATCTCACCCTCCATTGACTAACATAGTAATTATTTTTTCTACTATGGTAGTCAATGGGGGGCGATGTATATTTGTTTTTGAACCAAACAGATTAGGACTAAGAGGGACATGTTATTTTCACAAAATTTATTTCAAATTTAATTCAAGCACTTTCAAGACCAATATTTTTCAAGTGCTTTCCAGGCCTTGAATTCATGTGTCTGAAATCCAAGTACTTTCAAGGCTCGTGGGAACCCTGTAAAATGGACAATTTGAAATCTGTGCCAGAGGGGGATGGCGCTCGCCTCAAACACACCACTACAAGTCAATTAACCATCGTAAGGACTTGGAAAACTATTTATGAATGTAAAAAAAGTTACTTAGTTCTGCTTTAATCTTAGTTGCTGTGAAAGAGACTTTTTTTTTTATTAGGCTATACATGGATATATATATATATATATATATATATATATATATATATATATATATATATATATATATATTTTTTTTTTTTTTTTTTTTTTTATATATATATATATATATTTATATATAAATAGAGATAGGCTATTATAGGTGTTTACTTCATAAATATGAATGTACCTCACATCTTCTCTCATACGCTGCCCATTAGTCTACTACTTAGGCCTGTTTTGTTTAGAAGGTCAACTCTGAAAATCTGTGTGGGACACACTGGATAGCCTGGAGAGAACGCACAATGACTTTGCTTTTTTGGAAGTTTAGTTGGCCGTTACGTTTGATATCAGTTAATACTCAATATTAATGAAAAAACTAAAAAAAAAAAAGTTATGCCTGCTGCATATTTCCTGTACACTTCAATATTGGTCTGTGCTTGACTGTAGGTGCGTTTATTTGCTTAGAGTTTAACCCATCGCAACTTATTGGAACTGTGTGAACTAGGGTAACTATTCATCTTGATGTTGTTCACAAGGCTTATTACCTACATTTTTCAGAACGCACACAAAAAGTCCTGCTCGCACATGCCGAATGGCAGCGAATGGTGAATTTCACTTCTTTTTAAGTGGCTGCAAATCTGTCGTAAAATAATCCTATGCAACTCGTGCCATATTTTCCAAGCTATCTGAACGTATGCTGCAGGGTTTGGTGAGAAACAAGCCAAAATGGCAGGTTATTATATTTATAAAAATCTTGCGTTGCAGTCATGTGTGCGAGTGTGCAGCAGTTTGTGTTTAGCACAAAGTGGTGCATCTATTGGAGATATCAATTTTAATAAAACACAAGGACATTATAAAACTCAAGAGTATGCATTTTAATATCTCTGACAGTTCTTGTGTGAACGTTAATTGGCCTACATAGCCTACCCAAGTCAATGCATTATTCTGTCATTTTTGTATTAGCGTGTAAAAATTATTGGGTTAATTTACAACTAATTGTATTTAATTCATATATTTATTTTATTTTTAAACTTACTGGCTGACCAGAGTAGGCAGTCAACCCTGCCATACCCAGCTGATGCAAAGTGTATCTACACAGAAGAAAGCCCTAACTAGGCTGTGCCCCAGCACGGGTTGTGTGGTTGTTCATGAGAAAAAGATGAAATGTAGTTGCTATAAGCGCATTAAAAATCAGTAAAACTGCAGAGCTGAGGACTATTATTCTGCTGTGCGGTACTGAGGAAGAACCGATGACAGCACGGTTTGATCTTCGGCTGACCAATCAGCAGAAAGGGTGTTTAATTCCCACCCATGTGCAGAAATCGAATATTCAAGCTGTTTATTAATTTTTCTCACTTTTAAAAAACCTGAATTCTATTTTCTACTACTTTCTTACTTTTTAACTTTCCACAGCTGAAACACTGATTGAGCTATTAAATGAGACTATTACATGAGAGGTTTTTGGTAAGTTGTAACACTATATTGCCAAAAGTTTTGGGTCACCCCTCCAAATCATTGAATTCAGGTGTTCCAATCACTTCCATGGCCACAGGTGTATAAAATCAAGCACCTAGGCATGCAGACTGCGTGAAAAATGGGTCGCTCTCAGGAGCTCAGTAAATTCAAGCGTTTTACCGTGATAGGTTGCCACCTGTGCAATAAATCCATTTGTTAAAATTTCCTCACTACTAAATATTCCACAGTCAACTGTTAGTGGTATCATAACAAAGTAGAAGCAATTGGGAACAACAGCAAGTCAGCCATGAAGTTGTAGGCCACGTAAAATCACAGAGCGGGGTCAGCACATGCTGAGGCGCACAGTGCGCAGAAGTCACCAACTTTCTGCAGAGTAAATCAAGAACAGTGCGTAGAGAGCTTCATGGAATGGGTTTCCATGGCCGTACAGCTGCATACAAGCCTTACATCACCAAGTGCAATGCAAAGCGTCGGAAGCAGTGGTGTAAAGCACGCCGCCACTGGACTCTAGAGCAGTGGAGACGTGTTCTCTGGAGTGACGAATCACACTTCTCTGTCTGGCAATCAGATGGATAAGTCTGGATTTGGTGGTTGCCAGGAGAACGGTACGTGCCTGACTGCATTGTGCCAAGTGTAAAGTTTGGTGGAGGGGGGATTATGGTGTGGGGTTCTTTTTCAGGGGTTTAGGCTTGACCCTTAGTTCCAGTGAAAGGAACTCTTAATGCTTCAGCATACCAAGACATTTTGGACAATTTCATGCTACCAACTTTGTGGGAACAGTTTGGGGATGTCCCCTTCCTGTTCCAACATGACTGTGCACCAGTGCACAAAACAAGGTCCATAAAGACATGGATGAGTGAGTTTGGTGTGGAGGAACTTGACTGGCCTGCAACCAGTCCTCAACCTGACAGAACACCTTTGGGATGAATTAGAGTGGAGACTGCAAGCCAGGCCTTCTCGTCCAACATCAGTGCCTGACCTCATAAATGTGCTTCTAAAAGAATGGTAAAAAATTCCTATAAACACAATCCTAAACCTTATGGAAAGCCTTCCCAGAAGAGACGAAGGTGTTAAAGCAGCAAAAGGTGGGCCAACTCCATATTAAACCCTACGGATTAAGAATGGGTTGTCATAAATGATTGTGCACGTAAAGGCAGGCGTCCCAAAACTGTTGACAATATAGTATACCTTCAGATGTTCATTCATTTATTTTGCTCTGTAACTGGTATTAAAGCAAAGGAGATGATCAGTTCATGTGTGCTTTGCGCTGGCTCTTCTCTTGAACTGAGGCACGCTGATCTATCACACCACATTAAACAGCGTTTATTTTTTTTATTTCGTAATAAAATCAGGGTTCCCACTCTTTCATGAACACCAGATTCAAGGACCGTTTATTTTATATCAAGCACCTATCAAATTCACATCACATAGCCTATGGAGTGTAATGAAAGACCTCTTACAATACTTAACATTTTAATCCTCCTATTGCATTTGCATCCATTTTAACCCGGAAGAGGTACAGAATCATTTGTACAATAATTTTGGAAATATATTAAAACCGTTTGCAGCTTTCTTATTCCTAATGTTAACAATTATTCCATTCTAGTTTTCACAAGTGTGCTGAAATCATTGATCTTGCGCTGCTCTGACTGACATCTGCTGTGATTACAAAGGGAGAGCACGGTGCTCTCTTTCTGTGTAATTAATTCACAATAAAAGTTATTGTTTTTCATAAGATTTTGTGAGTATTTCATACTTCACATTGACAAAATGTTTTTTCAAACCTAGTTATTTTATAATGTTTAATATTTAGTCAAAAACGAAGTGAAAAACATTTAGAGGAAATGGCTGATATGTGCGCAAATAAATACTACTTTGCCGCCACCTGCTGGTTAAAGTGCTAATTACTGTCTTTTTTATTTTTAAATAAGTGTTATCAAATGTTAAATTTCCTACATTTTTAAACGTTCGGTTTTACAATGGGGACAATCTCAGAAGGATGAACAAATTATGTTTGTGGTCATCGCATTAAAAATAACATTTAAAGTCCTGGGGAAAAAATGTGTGTGTGTGTGTGTCTCTAATTACAGACACGGCATTTTTAAACAGTCCCAATAGCTTCGTCTTTATTGCAATCAATAAAACTGGTTTATTGGCAAATTAGGTAAATGTAATAACTGCATTAAAATATAAATACAACATTAAAAGTCAACCATAGATGGTTTTGTGTCGATGTACAACGACTACAGAATGAACAGCTAACAGTTCACCGGAAGTGCCCGAGCTGGCTTAACGACAACCAGGAAGTAACCTGTGCATATAGTCCATTAAGAGATATAAATGAGCATTTCTGAGAAAAAAAAAAAATCTTGATTGACAAGCGATCTAACCAATCAGAACGCCACATCCGCCATTTTGTCAGACAAAGCAGCCAGTAGTTAAAAAGATTAACCTCGGTGGAGTTAAACTTGAAAAATGGTTTGTATTGACGTCTTTCCGCGTTTGAAACAACATTCATTCTCATGTTCATGGACTAATAGGAAGAGATGGTCGGTTTTTACTAGCTGTTGAGCTGAGGATCTACAGCAATCTGTCACGACACATTAAAGAGCAACAAAACGGTTTTTATTGTTTGAATTTCTTTAATAACTACACGGTTTGAAAGCTGGGACTTTGTTTAATATCATAAGTAACCTGTTCTGTCTTGTCTGTCGATGTCCTCTTTGTTCCGCGATGTATTTTTCACTGCGTGTGGAGTGACAGCGCCACGGCTTCTCGGACAAAGCAACAGTAACTAAGGGGGGCGGGGCTCGGCGAAAGGCTTATTTATATATCACAATTCTGACTTTATAAGACACAACTGTGGCTTTATAATCACGAAATTCTGACTTTTTAAAGGGTTAGTTCACCCAAAAAATGAAAATTATGAAAATTTTGTCATTTATTCACCCTCAAATTGTTCCAAACCGGTTTGAATTTCATTGAGGGACATGTTATAATTTTCACAATTTATTTCAAATTTAATTCAAGCACTTTCAAGACCAATATTTGTTTTCAATTGCTTTCCAGGCCTTGAATTCATATGTCTGAAATCCAAGTACTTTCAAGGCTCGTGGGAACCCTGTAAAATGGACAATTTGAAATCTGTAACTTTATTTCATATCAAAAGTAACAAGAGCACAAAGCTTATTGCGATGTATTGGATGGGAGGCAGCGGCGTACTACAGTGTTCCATTCATCAACTGAAAACAGATAGAATAATCGATTCTTGCGATTGATATAGGCTCGTAAATATTACAATCAATTACTCGAAATTTTTTACCAAGCCCTCAGCCAAACTGATGCAATAAATGCAGTTACATGGGTTTGCAAAATCCCAAGTATCAAATAAAAACAAAAAACAACAGACAAGTGATACACTAAGAAAACTATTTTATTTAGAAAAAGCATACACTTTGTAGATTTTGCCAGATAAAAACTCCATTATGTAATTTGGAAAATCATGAATCGTTTCCTTTTTAGTCCACTTATTTACGGAGAACTCCAGCTTGCCATTCTTTATACAAATCTTTTAAAAACGTGATTGAACACACAAAGAAAACCAGGGAGGCATACATTTGAAATGAAAGTAACAGGAAATGTCTTATTACACGGAACCATTTTATTTCTGTATACATAATATACAAATAGAGCATTTGTACTGCTTCAAACACCTAGTCTAAATATCACATGTGAATTAAAAAGGAAAAAAAAAGAAGGTAGTATTCCGGAAACCAGAGTTTTCTTTTTCACTTAAAAAGAAAAAAGGGGCAAAAACAAAAGAAAAACAAAGGAAAAGGAAGGTAATAGAGCAAGGTCATAAAAATGCAAGCATTTGAAAGTGACACCAATTCAACCTGAATCTGTTTGTGATGCAAGCAGCACATTGTGCTAAATATTTAAAGGAAACAAACTTTCAGTGAAGTACTGAAATTATCACAATAAAAATGGCAGATTAAAATACGAGCTACAACGTTTCTAGGCAAAACAACAGAAGTTTGGATGCAGGCAAAATGTGTGCGACGGAATCCTCTTTCCAGACGGTGATAGGAGAAGCGAATTAAGACGTTGACATGGTTGAGAAAGCTGGCGATGATGAATTCTGCAGCCCACAGCAGGGAATACCGCTGGAGAGGAACGTCAGGTCCGGAAAAACCTCTGCATTATTGAAAAGCCCATTACAAATCAATAAATGCTCTTTTTCATATTCACTGACCCTTTTCTCAACTATTGATAAGAAATTGGTAATAAAAAGGAATGTGTCCTCAAATGCTCTTAAAGCACTTCCTCCACATCAGCACTGAACACTCACCTTGAGTGTCAGCATACATTATCTGTGCTTTTCTGATGATTTATGGGTAGTGAATGTTAAGGAAAAACACAGCGTGTTGATTGGCTCATCAGTGCAGCGGCCCACAGAACATCTCTACAGGTACACATTGCTGTTTGTGCTCAAGGCATCAAAGGATATTGTTTCTTCTCTTCTTTAGCACCGGTGCTGTCTCTCTTCTTTTCTGATTTCTCTTTGTCATGCCTGGATTCCTGTTCCCAAGCAAACACCACATGCCCAGAAGAGAAACAAAAGCATTTGTGAATGTGTGAAGGAAATGGTTTAATCAATCATACTGGATCTACAATTAACGTTTAAATGATGCATAGGTGTTTTAAGTGCTTGTTTAATGTTAAAAAGGTCTTCTGTGTTCATTCTTTATCGTTTTGCATCCTGATGAATATGTTCTCTAAATGTGATCAATATTTTTGTCAATACACTTTATAAATGTAGTATATTTTACTGTAACTGAAATGGTTTACAATGTTTGTCGAATACAATATTTTAATATGGAAATGACAAAAACACGTCAAACTCTAACAGTTTACTACAGTAGTAGCCAAAAGTCCAGCCTGGGAAAATTGACATCTTTACACTTTGTTCAAATATTATTAAAGATTTTGTAAGCATGTTGCATAGTTGTGATTGGAGTCGTTTGTTTTATTTGTGATAATGCAATGAAACATGCCAAATTGGGCACACATAATTTTTGGCCCTGCTGTCATAAAAAGAAATTATTAACACATGCAAAAACTACAAAGAATTTTCACTTTAATAATAATAATAAAAAATGAATGATCAATGATCCATTTTGAAGAAAAAGGGTTAGGGTTCTGTAATAGCTTTTGGAGCAAGGGCGCCACCATCTTGCAATACCACAGCGTGTGACGTCACAGGGTTGGTTCGCTCCGTTGGCCAGTTAAGTAAGTAATATAAGCATTTGTTTTTGAAATGGAATGACTAATGGAAAAGCAAATTATTAGTTATTCATGTATTTATTAGATTTGGGTTACTATATATTTTTAAACACAGGTGATGTACATACTGATATATCAAATGATTATAGTAAATCTAATGTTACCATCAATATAAATAAATCTGATGTTGCTATCAGCGCCAACATTACAATTCAATCAGTAAAAATAAACAGCAATATACATGAAATAAGTAAATAATACAAAAGGAATACAAACAAATAATTATCATGATTTGATATAAAGTTCATTCAGAGCCAAAAATGAGGCAATTCAAAATGGAAACAAAGTATTAACAAAGTATGTATATAACAAAGTAAGTAACTGCCAGATAACGATCACCTGCTTTTTGCCGACATGATTAACATTAGGTATGTTATCTTAACTAATAACACTTATTAATTAGCTTATAACACCCATATTTAATGTTACAGAAAAAGGTTCAGTGATCCGTCAGATCCTGTAGGTCAGTTAGTACAGTTTACTGCTGATCAGCTCAGTTTGTTGGTGTTAAATTACAAAGAAATCAAAAATTAATAGTTCGTTATACATCTTCAATCTCCCCTTGAAGCTCTGACAGTCTTCAGACAAGCTGTCAATCAACTTCGAATCATAACGACACGCCCCGTTTTTATAGCATCAAATTGCTAGCTAAAATCTAAATCATCACAAAAACGAACAATTGAATATAAATCAGCGTGATAACTACCTTAAATGACCAAAACCATCTTTCAGAAAGTTTTATTTGAAGCAGAATTTATTTTTTAGTTTTCACTGAAGTCTCATTCGACTGCATTGAGAGGGCGGGGTTTATGACCTGTACTGCATCCAGCCTCCAGGGGGCGATCAAAGAGCCCGCAGCTTCACTTTTCAGGACGTATGAGACATACCCGGACTCAACACGCAACAGGAACAAAGACAATTGACAATGAAAGGTGACGAGCCTTACACTAAGTTTACGAGTTGATTTATCCATGTTTTGATATGCTCCCATTGATAGCTTTTTAGATGAAAGAAACAAGTATGTGAACTTAGCATTTTTCCTAAATACCAGCACACATTTTAGGGTATTTTTTTTAATTATATACAACAACTTAAACACTTCTGTCAGATCTGATATGATATTTTGCTCTCTAGGTATGGTTCAGTCACTCAATGAGATTTTTTTTTTTATGTTTTGTTTTTTTGTTTTGTGTACAATTTAGGTTCAATTCATGTCCGCAGCACAAACAAGCAGGATAAGTCATAAGTCAAGTTGAATATTTAGGGTCAGTGATTTGTTCAAGATCTTAACTCTAGGTATGAGCGACAATAAAGGTCTTTGCACAGAGTCCGAAATTCGCATCCAAATTTTTGAACGTTAAAAAATAAATACTACCTCACATTGTGTCAATCATGTTTACACATTGCCTCCGAAACTTTCGTCCGTGATAAAAAAAATTCGGATGGAGCAAGCATTTTTAGAGTTTTGACAATTCAGAGCCATACAAGTGAACGGCAAAATCCAAAATGCCGTCTGACAAGTTGATCCACTTCGTCTTGCAGCACAAAGCACTGTATGACAAACAGAGCCAGTATCACTAGCAAAGCATCAAACCGAACCACTGACATCCTGAAGTAAACTTTGAATCTCTCGAGGTAATCCTGCAGCTCCTTGACAAGGAGGTGGAACTCTCCTTCCTCTCTTCGCAATCTCAGGATTGAATGGACCCAATATTTCCTTTTCTTTTTCTCTTTGTAAGAGGAGAAAGGACAACAAAATCATCCTCACAGCTTGAAGACTCCATTTTTTATTGTTTTGCAAATTTTTTTCGCAACAGATTAATTAATACACATCGGACTCTGTGCGCAAGGTTTTTGTGCATGACGAATTTTTAGGATGACAAATACAAAAAACGCATACGAAAATTTCAGACTCAGTGTGCAAAGACCCTAAAGGGTTAGTTCAACAAAAAATGACATTTCTGTCATTAAGTACTCACCCTCATGTCGCCCCAAACCTGTAAGACCTTCTTTTGTCTTCAGAACACAAATTAAGATATTTTTGATGAAATCCGAGGGTATCTGATCCACACATAGGCAGCAACAACATTGCACCTTTTGAGGTCCAGAAAGTTACATTGTGAAATTGGTTGATGTGACTACAGTTGTTCAACCTTAATATTATGAGGCAACAAGAAAACTTAAAAATAAAACAAAAATAAATAATTTATTCAACAAATTCATCTGTCCCCTGTTATACTGCTACACTATTTTCGTCGCAGAGCTTCAGTGTTTACGGCTCAGTATTGGCCGGCTCTGGTCATGTGAGCAGCGCGACGCATGCGTGTATGACGGGACAGACAAATTCGTTGAATAAATATGTTATTTTTTTGTTTAGTTTTTTTTTTTGCACAAAAAGTAATCACGTAGCTACATAATAATTAAGGTTGAACCACTGTAGTCACGTCAACCATTTTAACTATGTCTTTAGCACCTTTCTGGATCTCAAAAGGTGCAGTGTCGTTGCTACCTATGAGTGGATCAGATAACTTCAGATTTCGTCAAAAATATCTTAATTTGTGTTCTGAAGACAAATTAAGGTCTTACGGGGGATGGGACAACATGAGGGTGAGTACTCAATGACAGAAATTTCATTTTTGGGTAAACTAACCCTTTAATAGTGATGCTTGAATTGGAAAACGGCACTGATGCAGGACAGATGTGGTTGTGGAGGTGTAACAGGACAGAGTCACAGACCTTTTTGCCTCCAGAGGTCTTCTCTGGTTTGGCCAGATCGCCTTTGTCCTTGCTGGTGGACTTGGAGCGTTTACTGTTGTCCTTGTCGTTGGAGTGTGGCGATTCAGAGGGGCTGGCGCTCTTGCTGTGTTTGGAGGAGTCTGTGTAAAAAGAGAGAGTGAGCAGTCATGTGAGGCAGATAACACAAGAGCCGAGACACCATGGGGAGGGCTTTCTGATTGCCTCCGCCACAGAGAAAGAGAACTTTCTGGTTCGCTAGCTCACCTCTCCTGCTCTCGGCAGCGGGCAAAACAAATTTAAAAGATAGGCATTATCGACTCACTCGTTCCATTTTCATCTTTGCGGCGCTTGGCTTCCTGGCTCATCTCACGGTCGCTGTTTGCGTAGTCCTAGATGAAGCGCAGAGGGGGGAAAACCGCACAAATCAAAATGACGCTTGTCGGTTTGACTTTTCACCTTCCACCAGGCATTCAATTGCAGATGTTTACTCAAAGACGTTCGTGTTGTGACTGAGAATAGTGCTTCATAAAACCCGCCCCCTGCCCAAACCATTTTCTAAATACAGACGGCATCACAGAAGGAAGCACTTACTCGTTTTCTTTCCTTCCGGTCTTCTTTCTTCTCCCTCTCTTTGGAGCGGTCCCTGGATTTGTCAGACTCTTTCTTCTCGTCGTCCTTCTCTTTGCTCTTGGACAGGACTGTGCTGTGGTTAGGATGGTGCTGAGGGTTGGATGAAAAGATAAAAGATGGTTAACACTTCACAGGAAGAGAGCTACAGCACTCACAGCGGCCTGCTGCCACTTCATTAGCATGCTCCATTAGAGCTGCACTTGCCATCCCATGAGCCTTCACACCTCACAATGCTATCAGACACACCCACAGGAAGTCCAAGCACTCTATTAAAAGCTCAAGGTTCCTGCTGAACTTATATGCAACCCTTTCACATGCCTCGCATCAGGGCTTCAACGCACCTCAAAACAAGCGTCAAACCTCCATGTGAAGTGTTATAGAAGGAAGGGGTGTGCGATGATGACAAAAATTATATGTCAGCGTTCTCATAGGCTGTTGCAACCAAATGAAATCAGTATCAACAAAATTCATATTTATAACAGAAGCTGCATCTGTAGTAGTATTTTGCATTTACACTAAAATGTAAGTCACTCAATATTAACTTCTTGTGTATTGAACGGTTGTATAAAACCAATATCACATTTGTAATCACTCAAAAATTACACTCTTCAAGTGGTATTGATCAACTATATTAAATTACGTATTTTACGTACTTGAATATTGGGCCATTCTAAATGCATTTTGATAGATTACAGCAAATCAAGCAGTGAAAGCATGCACTCTAAACGCGCAAGCGTACTAGTCTAACCTACTAGACAACATCACGTAGTGTATGCATGCACTCTCTGTGTCTTTGTAAAATAAGGGACATACTTGTTATTGTCAGATTGCACGTCATTAAAACAATCACAATAATATTGTTGATATATATATATATATATATAAAGCACACCCCTAATAGAAGGAAGATTCTACCAGCTTGCTTGGTAGAAAGAAAGAGTGAAGAAGTTCATCTTCTGATTTTGCACGCTGACAACGACCACTTATTGATGTACCATGCTAATATTGTCTAGAAGACAGTGGGCACAGATAAGTTTCAGAGGCCAAAAGGATGAAAGGTAAAACAGGTACTTGACACTTGGCCTGTGCATATTGTGGCATCAGGGTAACACTGCAGCTTGATGTATCGATGCATTAGGAAACAATGATATGATTCATGTGAAAGGCCTTAAGGGTTTTGACTGACCAACAACTAGTTGATCTCTCCAAACATGAAGCACTGAACAATATTGTTATGAAACAATGTCCCTCAAGAATAAAACATCTTCAGATGAAATCTTCCTTTTGAAATGTATCTGATAAACAAAGCAAAGAAATTCTTTTGGAGAACAACATGTGGAAAGTGATCAAATGACAAGAGAATGCAGCAGTACAGGATAAAGCAAAATAAAATGTTTGATTCAGGACCTGCTTGGGTGCCTCAAAGGGTTGACTAAAAAAATAAGTTATTAATATACAGGGTTCCCACTCTTTTTCAGGGATCATTTTCCAGGGGCCTCATTTATCAATGGTCCGTACGGACAGATTTGTGCATAGTGAGTGCATCAGCGGTTTCACGCAAAGTGTGGGATTCAAATATTAAGCACACCTCTGAGCATGCTTACGCAGATAATCTAGTGGTAGAATAGCGAAACTACACATAAAAAGCATTTATGAGTGTCACAGTATGCATTAAGCAATCCACATATGTCCTTTGTTTCCTTTAATTATAAAACACAATTTAATATTTGTTTAGTTTTACACTTGATGCATAATTGGTGTCAAACCCTACACTTAAAAAAAAGAAAAATTATGGTGAAGTAAATACTACAGAAAAAAACAAATGTAATTTTTACATGAAAAAGTTAGTTCAGTCAAGAATAAAAAAATAATAATAATAAAAAAAAAACAAGTAAATTCTTTAGTAGTACTCAATTTAAGCTTGTAGAAATTAAAGTGTAAATATCAACATTATAAAGTAAAACTACTCAACTTTTCTGATACTTGTGTTCCCATCATGCACTGAGCCTTGAATAATTAATGAGGTCGATTTTTGACTGTTTTCCAGCTGTTTTTATACTGTGGTTAGGTTCAGTAACTCGCCATTTTGTGACATTTGGAGTTAATTTTCCACTCAAAATGCCACAATCACACTCAAAAATGTTCCATCAAATTTTACCATCACTGCGTGTTGTGTACCAAGTATTGAGGTCTCTGTGTTCAAGTGTAGCATTACTTCTATTATGTAGATATGGTGTCTACACAATATCTATTGTATTACTTGCTTAGATGTTTCTAAGTAAAGCATACACATTAATAGCATGATTTCATTCAGTGTTTCTACTGTTTATGTAAAATGTATTGCAAAAGAATACAAGTCTATATTTGAAATTTACTTAAATAGTCTGTGTTCAAAATGTTGGAAAACAAAAATTAAATACATTTTACTTGTTTTTTTTTACAGTGTATAGAAGACAGCGCAATGTCCAATGGCTTATCTTGCGTTACTGGAAGACTTGGCAAACAATGCGCTCCACAAAGAGCGCGTTTTCCAAGATCGTGCTGATCTGCTTGGTGAGAGCTCTCTTTGCCATTATTGCGGTGAGGAAAAAACACAATCACGTGATTTTTAAAGGGAAGTGTTGTCACCATATATGGTTCATTGGAGGCGTTTCCGAATGCTAATGACTGTGAACGTGAACGAGCATGGTACTTAAGCACATGTGGGATTTATCAACAATGATTGCTTATGTGTGTAAGAACTGCATGCGCACGTTTGATAAATACAGATTTTCTTGTACTTAGGCACATTCTAAATTTCATTCATAGGACAAAATATAGAACCTTTTCCACGCACTGTTGATCAATGCGGGCCCTGGACTTTTACAGGACATTTCAAATTTAATTACAACGGGAAAAAGACATGGATCACAAATTCACGGCCTAAAGCAGGGGTCGGCAACCCAAAATGTTCAAAGAGCCATATTGGACCAAAAAAACAAAACACAAATCTGTCTGGAGCCGCAAAAAATTAAAAGCCTTATATAAGCCTTATATGAAGGAAACACAGGCTGTAAGTGTATATTAGCTATATTACCCTACTATCAAAATGACTCAGTAGGCTACAAATACACAATGAGGTATTCCCGAGGTAAGTTATACATTTAAAATCGTCTGAAAGCTACAGAAAAAAAGAAGCAAATGGATCGGTGCAATTCACAGAAACAGCTGGACTCCAGCAGAGAAACATGGATTTGCATTTATCATTTTGTGTCAAATTGTTGGATTTTGAGGTAAAAGTATTCCATTTGTATTGTAATGTTTATGTTGACAAATAATCTATTAAATATTTGCCATCTTTTATTCTGCATGTTTTTTTTTGTTTTGTTTTTTGAGTAGAACAACGAGACACAAACCTTTACATTCAATCCCGTTTGTGCTAGGGGGGTTTGGGGGCATGCTCCCCCGAGAAAATTTTGATTTCCTTGGTGTACATATGCATTTTAATACGTTTTAAGGCCAACAAATTGGATAACAATAGCTTTAAACCATGTCAACAAATACATACATGCATGCACAGAGGCAGCTTTAATCGCATGTTTGGTAATTTCATGACTTCATTTACAACAGAATAACGATGGTGCATGCCCGTAGTTTCTTTAGCGCTTTAGTTAAGCTATAATAAAGTAATATGCAGCGCGCGCCAGCGCATTAGCTCGAGCAATTCTTGGGTTCACGCTTCGAGCACAGTTGCTGATTGGAGTTTTACTGACATAGCCTGACAACATCTCATCTGACCACAGTTCACTGTTGAAGCTACCTTTTCCGCGCTCGTTTGACTTGCGCCTGGCGCTGAAGCGAAGTCGGAATGCGCGTCTGAAAAGTGTCCTGTTTGTTGTGGTCGTAAAGAGACAGTTCTATATAAACGCAGCGTTTTACTTGGCAATGTTTTAAAAAATATTTTTATTTTTGGTATTTTTTATGCTCTGTTGGTGGTTTGTGGAGTAGCATCACCTGAGGGGGATTAGACAAATGCTGAATTAGAGACGGTAAAAGTGAGTGGAGTGGGTGGACAGATTTGCTTTATGTATTTCCCCGGCGTCAAATCAGGCACATATAAATGTCAGGAAACATGACTCCAGGCTGCATGTTAATATTCATGGATTAAGTTTGACAAGTTGTAAGAAACACTTTCGAGTCCAACCTTTAGTGTAATTCGTTTGTTATTACTCGCGTTTTCGCAGTTTCCCCTATTAAATCTAGTCATGCAGCAGGTTCTTTTGCCACTCAGTCCAGCTGAGGGAGCGCGCTTTCAGTGTGAAAGTGACGTCGTCGATGGCTATGATGCAAATCTTCGTTGACAGGAATGTTGAAATTAAATATGTATTATACACATTTTTACAGCATTGGAAAACGTTAAGAATGTTTGTGTTTGTCCTCCTACAGAAACCACATGAAAAAATATTTTTTCAATTTTCATAAATTTTTGAAAAAGCTCCAGGGAGCCACTAGGGGGGCGCTAAAGAGCCGCATGGTTGCCGACCTCCGGCCTAAAGTAATATAATCCTCTTTCTAGAAGTCTTCAAAAAACCTATAGTTTGTTTTAATTTTGTTTTTATTTACTATATTATTGAGAATATTCAGTCATTGTACTTCAATGTCTTTTCCTTTGTAAAGCACACTTTCTATATTCATCTTAAATTGTTATAATGTATTCATATATAAATAAACAATTTAATAAAAAAATAAACAATTAATAATCTAGTGTAACAATTTAATATAAACAAACAATTTAAATAATGCAATGAGTTTTTTTTTTTTTAAATAAATACCATTTTGAATAAAAAAAACTGAAAGATACTTTTAAAATTAAACTAACACCGCCAGTAAGTGGCAGCAAATAACAGACTTAAGTGAGTCGTTGGAGTCAATCTTTCGAACGATTCAATCAAAACTCTTATTTATGAATGAAGCAAATGACGGTCTTTATGAATGGGTCATTGAATCAATTTCTCAAATGATTTGTTCATAATTGTAGAGTCATTGAGAAACAAAACACCACTGTGTGTTAAGAAACTGTGTGTTGCTGATTTTGTTTGGAACCATTTTTGTTGGTGAAAATTTCTCTAAAATGTAAGTCACTTATATTATGTGTTATGTGTATATTATTTTAGTGAACTTTTGCAGAAAATAAGAATTACATTTGCCTGTGCCTTGTGTTCATAAGTTACTAGTTTCATTCACTAGTCTGTGCTACTCTAGGAGTGTGCAATGAATCGCTGAAAGTGTGAAAATAAAAAACAATGTGTCATGGAGATGCGAGAAGTTAACATTTCTAAAACAAAATAAAAAGACTACATATCGATTTGCTACCCTTTCTTGGGCCAATGCTGTCAATGCATACTGTAGTTTGCTGTGCCGACCACTTGCATAAACCGAATAAAAATCATTAGTTTGCAAGAATAAAAATGATCAAAGTTAACAAGGTACCAACATTCGCTGCAAACATTTGAGCATTTAGTTGCCACTACATCACAGCAAGATTAAACTGCGTAATTAAAATAATTGTTTCAGAGCCATTGTAAACTATTCGTTCTTCATTGAACAATAATGTTTTTTTTTTAAAAAGAAAGATTTTTCCAGGACAATAATTTTCTTTTATTTTCCATGTAATTTCCAGGACGTGTGGGAACCCTGATATATTAAAATAATTGAAACTCTTATTCAAATTAAAAAACTTCCCCCTCCTCAGTGAATTTAACTTTTCTTAGAGAGCATGCAATTCTTCTTCTGGAAACTCAAAATGAATTGGTGGCCCATTTAATACAAATACATAATGACAGCCAAAGAGACACCATGAGGTAACTGACAATACCCAACTCAGGTGTCAAAATAATCTTTACTTCATGTTTTAAGATCTAACAATCTTAAATGTAAACCAGACAATTCATCCGTGGTTTGCTGACAGCAGCAATGGACAGGTTAAAAATAAACCTGTTGTAAAGAGCATCTGTGCAAATTAATGAATATGTATTTTCAGGTGATACCAGGTATGGTATATAGAGTCTAATTTTATCCTTAAGACAACGCAAGCTGCCAAACTCGTGAGACACAGTAACTGAACTGCCCACATCATTGTCCAGCACTGCGTGCAAAAAAAAAATATAAAAAAAATAAATAAATAAATAAAAAAAAACCTACAGCAAACTGTTAAAGCAGATCATTAGCAGAATATACATGTTCCAGCTGGAGCTGAAGCATACAGAATAAAGTAACTTAAACAGATGATCAGAACAAACATTTGTTGTAAACAGGTTAAATCTTGCCAAAAAAGTAAATAAAGAAAAAGTAATTTATATGAAGTGTGTCCTATAGGTCCATAAAAGCAGAGAAAATGATTGCATTGATACGTAACAATAGTTGGTGGCATGTGGTTCGTGTTTGGAAAATTGCCATTTCATACTCTCCAACCTATCCAAAGATGCTCTACTGATAAGTGTGGGGGAGAGAAACAAACTGAATCTTTGTCCTGAAGGCGGTGAGAAGAATCTGGAGCAGTTAATGATTGTTCTTCACATGACCTGAACATTCACTTTAAATCTGGTCAGCTGTTCTGTATGAGTTTATTGAACCCCCTCAGACTCCTTGAAGAGTTTCAAAAGACCTTCCAAAGAAAAGTGATTTTGATTTGTCAAAGAACCATTCTATTGAGTTTTCAGCTGATCAGCTAAACTGGTACACACACACACACACACAAACAAACACACCGTGTGCAGAAGTATTATTTATTTATTTATTTTTTAAGTATTAATTTGAAACCACATAAATCTTAATAAATACTATTAGTTTTGTATTTAATCATTTATAAGTGATATATAATTGTTCATGAAGGCTGGACATGAAAAATACTTTATATTCAGATGTGCATAATTAAGCAGGTTTTCTTTGACAGATAAAATTAGCCAAAAGAGATTTAACTATTTAATTATTAAATGCTCATGAGAAGGATGCAATACTAGAAATTGCAAAGTTAAGGCATGACCATTAGACAGCAAAATGCTCATTGGGTCAGAAGGGTCAGAGAAAAACAGGTGGAGAAGAAAAGACACGTTAACGGCAAAAGAATTAAGAATTAAAGTTTAAACTACATAAAATGTATTAAGTAATCAAAAGGTATAAAAAATATGCAGTGTCAAATGTGTAAATTAAATATACAATTCTTAAATAATTTGATTCAAATAATAAAGTTACAAAAACAAGCAGTGAGAGATTTTCTCTTTTTTTTTTGCTTGATTAGCATTAAGCCGCTGTCACACTAGACTTTGAACGTGCAAAATTTATTCGGAAGCTGTAACTGTCGTGATATGACGTCACGGTATACAACGTCTTTTTTATAAACATGAATTCAACACATAACTTAAAGCAATACATTCAAAATGTAAAAATATAGAACCTACTTGACTTTACTGCAAAAAATATAATTCTTTTAATTCAGCCAAGAGGTCATGCCATGACAAATCGATCTTCTACTGGTCGCACGTCTTCACGTGATGCGAATTCACAGGTCAGAGTTCACCAAACTTGAACTTTGGAACGCAGCGAAATGCGAAATTATTCGCACGAGCTTGCGTTTCCGGTTTGACGCATTCGCATGCGTTTGAATGGAAGTCAATGGAACGAAAAGTGCAATGTGACCGCACCCTTAATAATGACAGCAGGTAAATTTGGATACTGTCCCTTTAAGACTGACTGCACCGATCCATTATACTCAAGCCTCGTCTTTCTCAACCTTACCTTCACTTAAGACATAAATGGCTCAGTTTACTTGCAAATACATGGTCAAATTGATACATAGGTATGTGTATTTAACCCTTCAAGCCCAATTAGGCGGCAAAAGCACTCAGTTCAGTCCTCACGTGCTCTATGAGCAGCGGCTTCATGTCACGCGTCTCTCAGATGGCGCTGAGAAACAGTCTCTCAGAGAGCATACGTTTAAATATGTTGTCTTTCACTGCTAATTGTGCTTTAATAGTTTAAAACCACTTGTTTTTAAACCGCAATGCTTAAAAATGCATGCAAATTATAAGCTTTCATGACCGCACATCACAGCAACCTCACGTGAGCGTAACTGCGATAAAGACGATAGTCCAAAATATCTACCGGTTGACAGATTTCTATTGGTTAATGGTGTCTGCCAGTATATCGCCTGTGCCTAATTTCCGATCGCCTTCTGAGAGATATATACCTCCATTCCAAACGTGTACGTCAGGGAATCTGGTGTGTTTCTCAACAACAGATTAATCACAAACTCCCTGAGAGAGAATGACAGCAGAATTAATCACGTGTATGAAAGCACTTCAACAACAGAATCTCAACTGACAACTGAATTACAAGAACATACACACAGCTGACACAATATCCTCCGAGAAACAACTGACTCCTGCAAGATAAACCCTGCTGGTTCAGGAAAACAACAGATCTTGCAACTAAAGATAAATACATCTATACCACGGCTCTATAAGGACACTTCTCTTAATATATGGATGATACTGCAGTTAATGTGGAGGAATATTTTTGACAGCAGGCCTTGAGAGAGAGAGAGAAAGAGAGAGAGAGAGAGAGAATAAAATAACAGGCTGCAAAAAAAAAAAATAAAAAATAAAAATATATATATATATAGCTGTATTGCTTTTTCAGGTGGTGCCATCAGCATATTTTCAAACATCCTTCAGTGACCAAACTGCAAAAACACTTATCTCCCCACCAGTTGACAGGAGCTGTTCAAAAGAGACTCGAGTGGAGGAATAGAAGACCAGAGTCCAATCAGACTCCGAGGACTGTGAGAGGAGCCCAGGAGAGCGTAGCCATGGAAAGAATGGAGGATATTGTTGGGCTGAAATTACATTAGCAGAATATAAAATGTCCTGGCAAAGGAGGAGAGGGATGTGCGAGCACAAGCGTGCTACGCAAGTTTCAGGGATATTCTGCCATCTTTTGAAGGGAAAAGGGACTTTTTAAAGACCAATGTACCACTATAAAATTCCACACCTGGCATGCGGCACAAAATGTGCTATAAATGCATTCATGACATATACCGTGAAGAAAATTTTTCGCACCAACATGAGATAAATATTGGGAGTATCTCAAAAGCTAGTGAGCTGCCTACCCACACAACATTTCTGGACATCCTTTGGAACATTTGAAGGCATGCAGCCTACATAGACAGTATTCTTGTGCATCACAGGTGGGTTTGAAACGCCCAAGCAACAGCTGCCTACCTAGATGGCATTTCTGGCAAGGATTAATTAAATTAATAATCATAACTGATGTCTAATCAACCGAAAGCATAGTATACCAACCGACAAACAGTGTGCTATGGAGTGCGTTTTATTTTTTCAGAAATTCTGTTTGTCTTTAATTTTTATTATGATTTAATACAAATCTTTTATCAAAAATGGTTGTAATCAAATACATAAAACATTATCAATTTAACTGATCTTTTAAAATGTAATAGAATGAAATCTGAACAATTCCTTTGCTTTGATATTGCTTAATACAGTTTATTAAATCACAAGTACATTCTACTGTACAATCGTAAATAGGGGTGTGATGAAATCTTGCATTATAAAAGCGTAACTATATTTTTCGTCGAGGCATATGCTGTGAATTTGGGTTGCTTATGATGTTCATCTGGGAATGCCACTTGTGCCATTTCACCACATTTGTAACGTAAATCATTTATAAACCTACACCAACACCGGAGAATACATCAATATGTTTCTAAATATGCCAATTGTTGTTCATCATTATTTCTAAATGAAAGTTTAAACCTTTAACCTTTGAGTTTATGCATGTATCTGATGAGTAGCCACTCATTCAAACAGATACATGTAGACTTTATTTTAAACCGTAGTCTTCAGCTTTAATCTTCACAGCCACTAGCCCATGTCGTGATTTGATTAAGTGCACAGCCCTACTTTTGATTCATTCATCCAAACTTTGCCAAATTCCTTGGTATCCACATACAGTAAATTTCATTTTTTATAACTGGATTCAGCAATTCCATCCACATTTTCCATTTCATGGAAATTATATGGTCTTATTAGGGCACCACAGGTGTGTTTAAAGTTTTCAAAGAAATGCAGCCTCCCTAGACTGCATTTGTGCGCATCATAGAGGCATTCAAAACACTCAAATACAAATGTTGTCTAACTACACTGCATACTTGGCCATCATGGGTAGATTTTGGGACAAATACTGCCAACATAACAGCATTTTTGGTATTATTTAATGGTTATCAGTGAATACTGCCTAAATAGATGCCAATATTAGGCATAAGTTTATAATGATTGTTTGAATGGTCTGGGTAGGCAGTGTGGTAGGTCTGGAGACACATTCAGAGTTAAGGGTTGAAAAAGGTCCAAACCTTTGAAGCAGAGTCCTTGAGGTCGTTGAGATTGTCCTGTAGGAATGAATGGAGATGACAGATGAGCTGGAGAGGATGGCACACAGCAGCAGAAAGGGTGGGGGAGGCTGGCCGTCACTCAACACATCCCCATAAAGACCTTCAAAGACTAGAACTTTCACATGGTTAAAGATGAAGAGACTGGACTATGGGAGCCTAATGTTAGTCTGCACTGGGCTATCTCAACCTACATGTGCTTGGAGAACGTCACTGCACTGAGCATCAACTGAGCATTAACTTGTATCTTTGGTCTAAAATAGAGCATACATTCTGAAAACTAACTATGGGAGTTCTTGAAGATGATAAAACAAGCTAAACTCAGCTAGGATTCATAAATAAAGGGAATAGAAGGAGGTCATGTACACTTTGGTATGAGGCCTCGCTCATAGAAAATTGCAACAAGATTCCTGGTCACGGACAGACAGATCCCTCTGGGAAGGCCATGCCCACACTTTTTCCCTGGTTGCCATTCTCTTTATGTAGCAGTTGCTGGTGATGCGCCATTCTCTGGATGCTGAAGGAGCCGTCCGCTGGTCGCAAGGATGTCTGCGGAACTCTTGTTGAAAACCCTTCCACGGCAGAGAGCGAATCGGACACGAAAAAAAAAAAAAAAAAAAGCAGGATGGAAAAAAAAGGCAAGCAGATGAACATATTCTTGTTGGAGATCCCAGATCTGTGACGCAGCAAAACAAGGAAAACATTCCAGCTCTTCCAGGAGTCGCAGGCATGAAGGGCATCTGACTGGATTTCTTCCAGTGGAAACATTCTCTCGTCTCCATGTATAGTTTAAAAAAACAAAAAGACTGATTTGTATTTATTTTTCTTACTTTTTTGCTTTCTCAGCAAGTAATATGCTATGATTCAAAAAAATCTCAAAAAGGGGAGGGTGATTTACAAAAATAAATATTTATATTTACAATCTTACAAAAAGCACGGTATACGAAAAGGAACAACTTGTGAGGCACTTGGGTAGATTCTCTTAGCATGTAATGATCAAAAATGAAGCATGTGCTAGAATTTAAGATTTTGGCAAGTCCTTGGAATTTTATCATAAAAATCTGATATCTATTGAAAAATATTTTTCCAAAAAAAAAAAAATAGTCCATAGGATGCAAAATCCCCCCCACTGCTCTCCTACAACGGCTGGGCTCCAGAGGCCTTCTCTCAAACTCCAATGGGTGACGCGGAGGGACGAGGAAGGTTTGGAAAACACGTGATCTCCGACAGGTAGGGACAAGAGGAAAGAAGTGCACAGCTCTCCTCAGGCCATACTAACCTTAACTGCAGAGGAGTGCGACGGTGACGAGTGAGTGTCAAGCTTTCGTCTTTTTTGCTCTGCTGAGAGACGAAATTCAAGGTTCAGCTTCTAGAAACTTTTTACTTTATATATTGTGCTTTGGGCAAATGTAGCATCTAATGAACCATATTTAACAAGTTAGAGCTGTCTTACCCCGTTCAGACTCGACTCCCTCAGATCTGGGCACAAGGGACTTCAGGTTTCCAGCCCCAGCGTTCTTCTCCACCTTGCTGCTTTCCTTTGTCTTGCTGTCGTTGGACACGTCGCGTTCCTTGGGCCACTCTTTTTCAGTAGATTTCCCATCGATCTTGCTCTTCTCTTCCTTCTTGTCATCCTTCCTCTTATCCTTCTCGGCCTTGGGCGTCTTCTCCTTGCTGTCAATGGGCTTCTCCTCCTTGGATCTTTCCTCCTTCTGTTTGTCCTTCCCTCCTGCTTTGGCCTCTGGAGTGCTTCCTGGGTTCTTTTCTTTCTTCTCTTTTTTCTCCTTTGTGGTCTTCTCTTTATCTTCCTTCTCTTTGCTCCCTTTAGTGCTGTAGAGAGAGAGATCAGGGATCAACTGAAGTATATTAAAATGTTTTTTTTTTAAGCTTTAAAACCATTACAAATTGACATTCGATGGCTTTCATTCAGAAATGGCATACATATCATTAAAGGGGGGGTGTAATGCCATTTCATGCATTCTGACTTATTTACACTGTTGAAGAGATGGATTCTCATGGTAAACATGGCCAAAGTTTCAAAACACGAGTTGGACGTATGATAGAGTATTTCTGTACCGTTTCGGTACAGGTTTCGGAGTGTTTTATTCGAGCAAGGCCTGTATGACGCCAAAAGAGAGCGGAATTCCTTGTATAGGCAATTCTCCCTGATAAGCTTGCGCACACACACATCACCCAGAGCAAGAGCACGCCCATCAACGCGTTTCATTTGGGATATGGAAGCTGAGAGATTTTTCAACAATGGCTGTGTCCCAATTCAGGGGCTGCACCCTTTGAAGGCTGCATACATCATCGGTCTTATTTTTAAAAAAATAGATTGCAACGCAAAGAATTTACAGTATTTTACACCTCACAATGAATATGAGTCAATTTCATTATGGTTACTTTTCTTAAATATGACATCCTTGATGAAGTATTCAGCCTTCAAATGCAACCTCCGAAGGACGAAGCCTCCGAAATGAGAGGCAGCTCCTGTCACCAAAGGAGTGTGTTATTTAGATGTGAGGGAAAGATTACTTTTTTCAGCATCCCAAAGAACCCAGCGTTAAGGGAACAGTGGATGAAGTTTTTTTTTCCGGACAGCAAATTGTGCACGTATGTTTGTTTGTTCCCAGGAATTCGGTGATGAATACTTTGTAAACAAGTCCCAGTTCTGCGCTGAATTTGCAGATCGCAGGTGGTGAGTAAGGCTGCATCAGATGTCTGTGTTTTGTTGGCAATCGGCATGCAAGTGCATAAAATGTAAACAACATGAACGCTTTTGTCGCCTTTGTATTTATAATGATGTCGCAGCTATCAGACATCACAGAAGCTGTGTGCGCTCTTTAGCTCTGCCCACAGCACTGACGGCAGATACGCCTCCAGGAGTTCGGCTTTTTCCAGAAAGACTCGGCTTAGCGTATCTATCTTTTATAAATATGACAAAATAAAGACTTTTGGGAGGTATGAAGGATGCATTGTTACTCTATATGTACTCAAGATTAACACGAGATTGGCAGAAACTGTGTGTGATATCCCCCTTTTAGAGAGCCCCGTGCAAAATATTGTTAAAAAAATTCAAAACAAGATTTTTTTATCGTATTTAACTTTAATTGTATTATTTGTGATATAAATTTAAAGTGTAATTTTGTGTGCAATGATGTTAAATTTACAAATTTAAGTCTGTTTCTCAAAAATTTAAGGTTGCTGAACTCATATCATGTGAAGATGTGTGAGCAATAGAACACTGATTAATACACCACGGTGTGACATCTTAGTTTAAAAAAAAAAAAAAAAAATTCCAGATGCAGGCTTGCAGTGTTGCAGAAAAGTAGAGTAGATTCTAACCTATATTTTAAATATTGGATTTATCATTATTTGTTATAAGCTTTTAAGAAAGCTGGCACATAGTGTGACACCATATGCAGTGTCTGAAGAAATTCTGCTCGCTGAAAGTCTAGTGTAATAGCCCTTTTACAGCATGATTTTCCATAAAATGTGACACCCAGGAACTGACATGATCTGGACCCTTCCTACAGTAAGGAAGACAAATTAATAAACTCCCAATTTTTACACAATTTTTCCTTATTTTAATGGAGATAATTTTATTTAATTTAAAAGGTACACTAAGTAACTTTTTTGTTCATAATTAAAAAAAATTAAATAATGAGTCAATACATCAATTATTCTTCCAAAACATGCTTTTGTCTTACCCTGATTCACTATGGTAAGCCAATTATAAGCGTTTATATTTTAGATCCAACAGGATGGTTTTCGCAGAGAAATCACGTACATACAGTCAGTCAGTCATGTCTTGTCATATCCGTAAATAGAGAAAAGCTGCTCTGATTTCTTGTCTGGTGTGGGAGTGACAAAGGTTAGTTGTCACAACGAGCGAGAAAGGTTGACATGGAGCAGCTAAATCTCCAATCACCGGAAAATCACCTGCTTTAAACAAACGCCGAACAGAGGAGAGTCTGCTGGCAAAAAGAGAACGAGACAGAATTAACAATGCCTTGGCTATTCGGAGATGGTGAGAACCGAAGGATTTGAAATGTAAAAGCGACACAGAGATGATGCCGTTTTCATTATTCAACCGTGAGTAAGGTATTTTGTTGAACAGATAAATTGCCATATGTAGCTCTCTAACAGAGTTCATTGTAAAGCATTATCTATTGTGAAGGCTCATTTAATTATGGTTGTTGTAGCGCTGTGCTGGAATTTATTTTCGAGGAAGTACTGTGTCTATGAATAGGTAAAGCTACAGTAATGTCTTCAGCTAGTCAGCTTGAGTTACTTTCTGTCTAAACTGGTTATATCTATGAAGTCTAGTAGTGAATGTTTTATGAGCAGTCGAATAATCTCTCTCTTCTTTAGTAATGAGAAAAAACCATATTCATCCGCACAGTGAGGCAGAGCCAAAGCACAACCAAAACAATGTTGCACAGTGTTGTTTAACCACTAGAGGGCCAAAAATAACAGTGTACCTTTAAAGTTGATCTACTTAAAGGAATAGTTCACCCAAAAATGAAAATTTGGTGTTTATCTGCTTACCCCCAGGGCATCCAAGATATAGGTGCATCTGATCGCACTCTGACAACGGAAGTGATGTCTTGCGCTTATACTTCAATGAGTGCAAGACATCACTTCCGTTGTCAGAGCGTGTTCAGACCTCACTAACCGAATGCTGAATGCAGTTGGACATAGAGGTAAAAAAGATTATATAAATACTATTCGGTTTCTCGCACAAAACCGATCGTTTCATGTCTTAGGACATCAATGTGCAGTCATGAGCCGCAGGGATAAATATGGATTTGTCTGTGCATGTTTTTTTTTTGTTTTGTTTTTTACTCTTATAGATTGTGTTGCCATTGACACGCATTATACGGCTGACAGACTGCAACGGTTTGAGTTAAAAATCATAATTTGTGTTCTACTGAAGAAACAAAGTCACCTACATCTTGGATACCCCTGGGGGTAAGCAGATAAACATCAAATTTAAATTTTTGAGTGAACTATCCCTTTAACTACAAACCAACATTAGGTCTCAAATTAGCTTTTTTTTATACATAGGTTTTGTTTTCTAGAAGAAAATAATCACAAATAAGGTTAACTAGACTTGAGACGTTTTAAATTTCGGCACCATGTCATAAATATTTAAAATCTATTGATGTAATATTACATGAGCTCATTACTTTACTCAGTTTGACATCCTGAGGTTGACTAGAAGCATTTCTTTAAGATTAATCATCTCATTTCACTGCCCATTTTGTAAAAAAGAATAAATAATTTTGACTTCCTAAAATTTAAGGCCAATTTTGTATCCTATGTGTGCATAAGAAAACCAATTTAGCGAGCCAAAATGAAACGAAACGCACACATGCAAAAATGAGTTGAAAAGGAAAAAGTGTAAACCAAATGTCTGAAAGCTAATATGACCTTTTCAACAAAAAGATGCTAATATTATGGTCTTTGTTTTCCCTTAAAGCCCCTGAGCTCTTGAATTCTCTTGACTTTATCATTAATTATGTAAACAGAGCACATTGTTGACCCCTCTGTCCTCTCATCGCAGGTGAATTACATATTCCTGACTAGGCCACTTTCCCTGACCCCACCAAACCATGTTAAAACACTAAGAAATCCATTACAATCTCATTCCATTCACACAATTCCTGAATGGAAATTAATGGGGACCTTTCTTCCCTGGTCTCCCAGTGACTCCCATTGAAGTATTTCTTTCGAAATTATGTTTTACACAGCCAATTTGATGGGCCATCGTGCAATTGTGTGTTGTAACAGTCATGCCTTTCAGAGATGGTTCCTTTCAAGACATTTCTCTCCGCAATTGCTCAGTTTAATAGAATTGTAAGAGGATTCTTGCCTGGAACACTGTTCAATTTGATTACACAGTTCATAAGGAAGGTAGACTTTGATAAAGGATTGATTTATTTGGCGAGTAGTTTGAAATAATAAGCCCTTGCTAAACTTTCTCACCCCAGGGCTTTAACTTTTAATGACATTATATAAGAGATGAGAGCAGTACATCATTCTCGCTGCCTAGCGCGAGGGAGCTTGTGTGGTGTAGTGAGTCGAGTCGTGCCTTGGGTGCAGTACCTGTTTGGCGTGCTGCTTCCGTTGCTGCTGCTCACTTTATTGGCTGCGGTGCTGTTTTTGCTGGCAGTTTTCTGAGCCGTCTGAGATTTGTCCTTGGATTTATCTGCAAATAGACCAAGCCGACATGGACGTCACACAAGGGCAGACCTCATTATTTTGTCCATATCTACCAAACGTGACAAACTAATTGACAGATGACAGAGCTGTTGGAAAACAGTCAAATAGAGCCAATCCTCTTCTGTTTGGTGAAATAGTCAAGCACACACAGCTATAACCACTGATGTGTGTTAATTATGCTGGGAAATTGCAAGCCTCCTTTGTGTGCCACTGAAATCTCATTAAAAGTGAATGAAACACAGATTGTGCTTCACAGAAGGTAAATTATTTAAACACACCCGGAAATGTCCTTTGAGATTTGAGGGGGAAAAATGTCAAAGAAAGGGGTTACACAATGGTCATTTTATATCAGTGTACCAAAAGCAACATTTTACTCCAAAAGATCGGATTTGTAGATTTTAAAAAGCAACTGTTACCAATTTGTGCCCATTTCATACACAATGAGTGCTAATAAATTATGCTCAAAGCAATTCATATCACAGCTACTAATGGGAGGTAGAATTTAAGTGATGATGAGGGATTTTACCTCTTCACATACTACCGTAATCTTGCAATGGGCAGGGCCAGTTACTCCTGCTGAAATGCATCAAGAACTTGCAGCAACACCATGTTTCATAAGAGGTGCTGTTACTTGGGTATCGGGCTGTATGCGTTTTTTAGTGGATTCTGTTTTAGTGCCAAACATAGTGGTTTCCACAAAATTGTCTTTTAAAAGGTTGTCACACTGCTTCCAGCAAATCCAAGCATGACTTGGGCATTTGGATATACACTACTAGAACAGCACAATTAAATGTTAAAAGATTGCAACCTTGATTCAAACTCCTACACGATATTATTCCTAAATGACAATGCTTCGACTACATCTATTAAAGCTTAAAGTAACATTAATAAACATCCAAGTAAACAACTCTATGGAAATTAATTATCTCCATGAGTGATCACAGTTTAAGTATAGTTCTGTGTAAATGCACAGATAAACAGCGCTTAACAGATATTTCATGATCTAGAACGACAAAAACATCAATAATTCTGATATAACATACCAGTTGAGAAATGCAATAAAATACAATGTTTTGTTTGTTATATTCCATAGAATATTATTCAGTTATTTTACATTATCCAGTGAATTATTATTCACTCTTTAGCCTATTAAACAGCTTATAAATCTACAGAACTATACTAAAAGTATTACAGGATTATAAATTATAAGATTAAAATTAACAAAATTTATTGGTGTATAAATAAAATTTGTTTTGTTTTCTTTGCAAGGAGGGAGTGATTATTATAAATAAACTGGTTTGTTCAGTTCAGTGGTGTTGTAATCATGTCAAAAAAAAGAAGTATAACAGTAAATAAATATCGATTCTGCATATCAGTTATCGGGCACAAACAAAAATGATCTGTACTTAAAAAATCAACATGGTCGATCACTAGTTATGACGCTTCAAATAAAGATGTATCATTACATTGTAACACCAGTAGGTGGCGACAAGTGACTATTAGAAAATGTATTAATTTAATCATTCAAAAACCCTGATTCACGCAGTAATGAAGTAATGCCTTTATGAGTCATTGAGTCATTTACTGAAGAGATTTGTTCAAAAAAGCTGATTCATCCATTTACATTTATGCATTTGGCAAACGCCAAAATTTTATCCAAAGCGACTTACATTGCATTATACTATACATTTTTTGTATCCGAGTATGTGCAATTCCTGGGAACGAACCCATGACCTTGGCATTGCTAGTGTCATGCTCTAACCACTGAGCTGCAGGAAAGCTCATCCAGTAATGAAACAAGTCTTTATGAAAAAGTGAATCAATCATTCAAACAGATTAAAAAAGTAATGATTCAAATAATTTTTTTTCTTTTTAAATTGGTCTGAGCAATTAACATTTTGTCAAAACCCAACCTTTAACTGCCATATACTGTACTTTTTACTGTATTTTTGATTAAATCAATGCAGCCTTCTCCAAGTTCCGCAAGCATCTGCTTGGTCATCACGTCACTAATTTCTAACCTTTTGTTACATTTTTGACCCGACATAGTTAGGGCCCTATAATTTCCACGATCACGGAATTGCAGACGGAATCGCGGAATCCATTCATAAAAACGGAATTAACTAAATAACGCGGAATGTCACGGAATGTGTCAAATTTGTGATGAATGAATTAAAAGCAGGTCAGTACACTTAAATTAAATCACAATACAGACTAGTGTTTGTGAATATTAAACCGCAAGAAGAATATTTAAACATGAATCCTGCATGCCTGTATGACTCTGAAATGAATGATGCCTCGCACGCACGCTGACGCTCATGCGACGCTCGCGGTGTTTTCGTCCTCTGACGCCTCACTATATGAACGCACAAATTCATCTCCAGAGCTGCTCTGAAAGTCACTTCAGCATTTAACCGCCTCGTTTAAGAAAACTACCAGCATAAACAGAAACTCAAAGCTCTAAGCAAACCATCAAAATAAAAGTTCGATTTAACTTGACAAACATATTACTGTTGTACAGTAGAATTTAGATAAATTAATTTAACAATAAATTATTAAAATTTATTTTTAAACAATCTCAGTGTTTCTTCCATGTTTTAATTTTAACAGTAAAGCTCTGTTGTGCAGCACATTGTTTGACAAAAAAAAGTTTAATTTCATGCTTAAAAGATAAATTAAATGATATGCGTTCATTTGATTGCCAGAAAAATTTAAATACACAACAGAGCTTCTGGGAGGAAAAAAAATAAATAAAAAAATCATAAAAATACATATTTTTTAAATTAATAAATACTGTTGTTTTTAAGAATTCAATTAATTAGACATGCTTTTTGATTATTAAAATGGAATTAAACTCAATTCAAATGGAATCCAGAAAACAGAATTTGGTAAAAATAAAATTTGAGGGGAAAGAATAAAACGTTTATCATAGGACCCTTAAAAAAATATATAATTTTTTTGTTAAACTTTTATTAAATTGTTGGTAAATTGGACAAGATTCATTATTTTAATTAATTAGACATGCTTTTTGATTACTAAAATTTAATTTAACCATTAAAATGGAGTCAAAAAAAAAAAAAAAAAAACAGAATTTGGGAAAAAATAAAACGGAATTTGGGAAAAAATTAAATGGATTTTATAGGGCCCTACATAGTCAATAATATTTATGATGCAATCGAAAACCATTTGATTTAAAAGACACATGGGTTTGTACCGTTAACATGTTTAAAACAATCCCACAACTGAAAGTGAGGTGGACAGAACCTGTTTCTGAAGAGCCTGAAGTCATATGACCTGCACTGCTGTTGTGATCAATTCTCGTGGTGTACTTGTTTCTATGTTAATGGGTCTGTGTGAGGCTTTTCTGTTCTAATATCCTCAGCAGTTTTACCCCATTCACACAGTAATTGCAATTAACTCCCTTAGGGTGGCAATTCCCACAATGAGTGTTGTACACCATGGCAACGTGTTTCATTTTAAATGAGTGTCAAGACGCTGTCTCAATAAATGGACAAACAAGTCCAGATGCTACCAAATCAATTCCTGAAGCTACACAGACAAAAACTCGAAAATTATTAAAATAAAGTCACCTGAATCCTCTGCGGCCCCCTCCTCAGTTTTGCCAGCGCTGGCAGCGGCAGTGGTCGCAGGCTTGCCCGTGTTGCCAGGTCCGTTCTGCAGATTGCCAGGCGTGGCGCTGCGCACTGGCTGCTCCTTATGGTGGAACTCATTTTCAGGCACCATGTGCACTTTCCTGCCTTTCAATTGGCCAGAGTAGCTGCAAGTCACATACACGGTTACAATCATGGCAGATGGTAATACAAAGCATAATGCTTAAACAAAATCACTCAGAAATGGATGGATTCAAAAAGAAATCCTCAAGAGGGGTTGTGTTCATTGAGACCAGGTTTCATGACAATATTAACGTAACTAGATTGGCATATTTTCAAGAGGCTGAACACAAGGTCTGATTCCCCCCTTTCATTTCTTGTTGATTCCTTGTGTCTATAGAGAAACACAAAGAACAGGGCCCACGTCTGCCCAATTAGCTGAGGTGTGCTGAGAAATCCCACTGGTGGCATGAACGCAACAATTACATGTCAACAGTTATTACGACTTCTGCATTGGAAGATATGCCAATTAAAAAGAAATCAGTTCCTCATTATGAAGGGAAATCTAATCAGTTTACAAGCCCATGATATCAATATTTTCTGTAAATCATTTGAGTTGCTCAAACTAAACAGCAGCATTTTAATGCAATTTACAGTACTGTTCAAAAGTTTGTAATCATTACGATTTTCTAATGTTTCTGATAAAATGAAGTCTCTTATGCTCACCAAGTCTGCATTTACTTGATTAAAAATACAGTAAAAGCTACAATACTGTGAAGTATTACAATTTAAAAATAACTTTTCTATTGTAATACATTTTAAAATGTAATTTATTCCTGTGATGCAAAGCTGAATTTTCAGCATCGTTACTCCAGTCTTCAGTGTCACATGATCCTTCAGAAATCATTCTAATATGCTGATTTGATGCTCAAGAAACATTTCAAACTATTATCAATGTTGAAAACAGTTGTGTTGATTAATATTATTGCATAAACCATGATGCATAATATTTTCTTTGACGATCAAAGTTCAAAAGAACAGCATTTATTTGAAATCTTTAATAAAATTATAAATACCTTTGTCATTTTTGATCAATTTAATGTGCCCTTGTGGAATAAAAGTATTACCTTCTTACTAAATCTTACTGATCCCAAACTTTTGAATGGTAGTGTATGTGCACAATATTATGCCACCTTCTAAAACACGTATAACAAACCCATTTAAAATGGTGGATTGGGAAATGTGGACTATAAATATACTTCATTCAACACTACAATATCACAAACAAAAAGTTAATAAAATAGAATATATGTGTACTTTGATTCTTGTCATTAGTTCAGCAGCATGCTAACAGCAAAGCCTGTTGGAATCATTTAGGTTGATTCTTCCATACGAGTCGTGAGGAAAGTAAGTGCTGCAGAAATACTATTTTAGGATGCCGTCTTAAAACGTAGCTGCCTATGTTGGGAGCAGAGAGCAAGGTTTTGGAACAGAGCTGCAGTGTCATTCGGGGAACAGCAGTTGGCCTTGGGAATCACTGAGGCAGGATCAAGTCCTCGTCACCAATTCTAGCTCCAGTGCAGCAAAACAGCCCATTACAGTTGATCATTAATAAAATTGCTTTATCATGACACTAAAGGCCTTCCGGTTGGCAAAGTGCAATAGCTGAATGGACTGTGTTCATTAAGCAGCAATGAAGAGGCTCTTGAAGAGGCCAAACCTTCCTATTCTGGTTGGATTGATAGCACTGAATTATGAGCCTTCGAGTCTCTCCCTCAACCAACCTCACAACAAACCTCATCTCTTTTCTTGTGCCTGTGATGACCAACCACTCTGGACAGCCTTCAACGGCACCAGTCCGACACATTTAATCAATCCCACTGTGGAGCGTATGCTAAAAGCGGCAGAAAAGAGCAAAGAAAAAAATCTGCCTTAATGTGGCCAACCTCTGCCAAGAGAGACGCCCAGTAACTCCCTGCTGATAGTTAAGGAACAGCTGATTGTTGGCATAGGAGGATTACCCTAATTAATGATTTATGCAATTACCAGTAATGTTTTAAGCCTACCTGCACATGCACATTGTAAGGCTGAGTGGATTTATTTGGTCACAGCACCCCCAGCGGAAGATTTAGGAAAAGCTTATGAGTAAATATATATAAATAAAAGGTTATGAGTAAATATATGGTGAAACAATAACCAAATTTCTGTGGGAAAGAGATTGTCGTAGCAAATGCACTGCATATATGATGTGTAGATTTGCGTAAACAGACTTCATTAAGGTTTTTTCGAGAACTGGGTTCTGAATTGTAGGGATTGGACTGAAAGTGATTGAGCCATTTTTTGCAAACTCTGGTGAGGAAAAAACCTGATAATAAAATAGAGGTTCATGTTTAAAACAAGTGTCATGCTTTTACGTCAAAGCCTTTCAAAGATACAGCCTCACATCCTGTGTTTGATCCTCCTAGCCAAATTCCAAGATGTGTTACAAGCAAATGGTTTGGTAAATCAGAACAATTTTAAAAACTTTTGATTATGTTAAACTGTCAGAAATTTGGGGATGATCTAAGAAAAGTTGTATGATTGAAAAGTCAAATTGGCAGAGAATTTATAATTGTGTCACTAAATCCTTCAGTTCAAAGCTCAACCAAATTGCGGGCCAAATTACACAACTTTTTGTCTAGGGGCTGCCAAACCCATAATCCATATATCATAAGCAGAATTTGATAAGATATAATAGATGCCTACACACCTTTAAAAAGGAAGCCACCGAACATTTCCAATACCTTAAAACTAAGCAAATACAATTGAAACGTGGAAAACTAAAAACTACCACCAGTTAAGACTCCTGAAAGTGAAAGATAACCAGTGTGGTGAAAGCACTTCAGAATGCTGAGGCCAGCCGGCTCTCGGCTCAGTTACCCCATGGCTAACGCATAGAGATCGGGCCTCTTCTCTTTCTCTTCCTGGCAGATCTTGTGAACGCGGCACTCCAGAGCCTGGCCCAAGTTCAGCACCTTGGGGTACCAGGGTAGGATCTTGGTGAGCACGATCAGGATGTTGCGGATGTGGGTGTACTCGCCCGTCTCCAGACAGTGGACTGATGCCTGAGGGAAGAATCAGAGCTTTTCTATAGAGTATCGATAACAAAGACACATTTAGACAAAACACAGTCTTATATAAATAGTCTGTAATGCCATTAACGTTCTAAATGAGAACTGCAGAGTTTTTGTGTAATGCATTTCTCATGACTCAATATATCGTGCCACAACACAAACCACTAGGCCAGTGGTTCCCAAACTGGGGTACCTTAAAATAACATTAAAACAGAGCATGTATTTCAGGGCCCAATGCCGTAAAATACATGACATCCAATCAAAATTCCACATCTTCTGTGGTCAAACTGACTAAACCCATTTCCATACAAGCAGCGTGCATATGGGTGCTGAGAGGTTACGTCAGAGTCTGCTGCCTTAGCAGAATGCGCTACATTACTGCCGTTCTCGACAATGTACCTGTAGATTTAGCACTTACTAGCATGAAAAACAAATAGCCTGGCACAGGAGGTGCATGGATCAATTTAAAATTTAAACTTTTGATACAAAACATACCTTTTGTGAGTTCTTGTTTTTAATGTTGATAATATTATAAGAGCAAGAATTTGCACGTTGTGACATTGATTTTATAGAACAGTTCAACAAACAAACAAACGGGTAATATTAATGATGTTCTTCATAATATTGTAAGTATTTACTCTATTTTGCAACGAAATAATAGTTCCAACGAAAGCCACAGCAGAACTACAACAGACACAGCAGTGTTTCATAAATTAATCTGTGGCTTTGAACGAATCGTTTGTGAAAGTCATTGATTCAATGATTCATTCATAAATACAGCTACTTGCTTCGTTACTGAATGAACAAATGATTCGTGACTCACGCATTAAGACTTACCTCCACCTACCTCCACCTACTGGCAGTTTTAGTATGTAAAATAATCACTTTTCATGTTATCATCATCATTGCATATTTTACGATTGAAATTTAAAAAAAAAAAAATTTTATGGTGTAAAAGTATTTATAAAGATAATAAATTCACTGGAAAGTCAATTTAGGGGGCAAATATCACCCTTTAATGATATTTGGTGCAGTCTAAGTGGAAGAGAGGGGGTACGCAGAAGGATGGTAAATGCCTCAGGGGGTACTCCACTCTAAAACGTTTGGGAACCACTGCACTAGGCCATGGCTACAACACTATGGCACTATCAAACATTATCCTTTGAAAACGGTCAAAAAAATGCCTTAAAGGGGTATAAAACATTTGTCAAGAGTGGTGAAACATTTTAAGAATTTTGAATCACCCAGCTTGATAAAATTATATTAGAAATTTGTGTTGTCTGAGGAGTGCAACACTAACTTTAGTCAACTTGTAATGCCATTTGTGGACAACATGCCGGAAATTCTCATAGTCCAGCTGATCTGCTTTGTTCCCTCCGTCGAAACCACTGGCTCGGAAAATAGTCAGGAACCCAGGGTAATTGCCACATTCCTAGAGAAGAAAACCAGAAACAAATAAGACAAAAACAACCAAATAATACCAAAGGTTTCTGACAGGCACATTTAACCTAAAACCTCAAAATATGTAGGGAGAAACACTTAGCTGATAAAAGTATATTATAAAAAATGTGAAATGGAAGATGATTGAGCTTTAAAGACCAGTTTGCTCCTAACGAACACTTAAATACTCTGATCCTTCAAGGAAGGGACACTCTGCCAACTCGTTTTCACAGATACCAATTTAGTCTCAACTAGGATGCGCTAGAGACAGCACTGACAGAATAATTTAACGAGAGTCTAAACTGATCATCAGATGTGAAAGCACACCATACCTTCTCATAGATGGCTCTGTCACTGTGCCATCGAGTCACAGTCTCTAGCATGCAGCACAGAAAACGACCGTAGCGGCGGGACTCGTTCTCCGTGCAGCTCGCTACCGTGTAGATGATGTCAGAAAAAACCTAGATAAGGACAGAAACAGAATGAGAAAGTTGAGCAGGCTGTATGAGAACTACTGCTCATTAAACAATCCCATGATTCTCTGGGCATAATGGAAATACTTCAAACACTTAGACAAAAGCACAACAGAGCAGTACATTAACAAACAGAATCCAAGATAAGCTTTTATCTCTTTGACTGTAGCAACTAGGTCAGTGTATCTTTTGGTCATTAATTTTTTAATTTAATATAGAAATTGGAAAGATTTTTAAATTTTCGCTCAGGGGTAGAAAATGAATAAACAACTTGAATATTTGATCTCTACATGTGGGCGGGAATGAAACACCCCTTTCCTCTGATCGGTCAACCAAACATTAAACCGTACTGTCATCAGATGCAATATCACTTTCCAAGAAGAGATCAGCAAAGACAGTTTGGAAATTCCTATATGAAGTCGAATTCTTGTTTTTCAGTGCTTAACGTTTAACATCATTTGTCAGAAGGTCAATTAAATGTCTTGTTTATTTTTAAACTACACAAGGTTAGTAAACATTTGCAACCTTGTTACCAAAATCTGGGACATGCCTGAGCAGTTTAAACAAAACTAAAATCTGGACTAAAATTTCTAATCAAATTAAAATGCAACAGAATGGTAACAGGGTTGCAGACTGAGGCTAAATTAAGTTGTCACTCAATAGGGACCAAATCGTTTTGAACATATGTTGGTTTGTAGTTAATGAAAACCATATTTCCCATAAAGATACATATATGTTTGATTATTTATTATGTTATTATGCCAATAACTTGAGTAACAATGTTGAAATGTGTAAAAACGTAGAAAATGGAAGTTAATTTTCTTGTGTTCCTATCATGCAATAGAAGGTGTCAATCATATATTGAATATTTTATCTTTTATTTACACAAAATTAGTTGGTTAAAGGGTTTAATCTATAACGTGACACTGCTAAATATTTTTTTGGTAATACAGTGCATAATTATAACTTCAAACAATTTACTCAAATTCAACAAACTGTTATGACGTGTAATTTAAAATGAGATTTTTCATACACCGGTTAGCTAATTGCTTAACTTATTAATTCTCTTTCTTTATTTGTTATTTCTTATTTGTTCTCTTTCTAAAGAAAATGGGATTTGCTTTTTTATTGTTTTAAGAGAAAAAGGAAAAAGAACACCAATTTGTAGCCTATTGATGGAAATTGCCTGTAATGGTTCTGCATACTGCAGTGGACTTACTCTGTCGTAGCAAAGTAGGGTGCAGAAGTTGGGCGTCTTCTGCTGGTGTACCAGCTCCACGAAGCGAGCACAGTAAACTGCGTCAATGGCTGAGAAGACACAGCGGGGGAAGATGCAGAGCTGCAGGAACTTAGTGATGGTTTCATTCTTAGTGGATTCTGAGAACAGAGAGAGAACAGGGTGAGTGAGACACAAAGAGCCTTTGAGCAATGAAGAGATTCTGAGAGAGTTATCTGAAGACTCACTGGCGAGTAACCAGTTGTCTTTCTCCAGTTTGAGGCGATGCAGAACTCTCTGCACATGCTCCAGCTGTTTCTTCTCCTCTTCTTGCAGCTTGTCCTGCAGCGCTGTGCAGCGTTCCTTCTCTTTCTTCTTTTTATTCAGGGGCTGCAAAAGAGAATACCATTTAATGAGCAACATCTGTCTGCAGGAGAGTATATTGTATTGTGTGTTTATAATAATATATTTTTTATATATATTATATATATATATATATATATATATATATATATATATATATATATAAATAAACACACACACACGCACATTGTATATTTCAAATGAGCTTTAAGCTTGCACTGAGTTGAATGGTATGGTTGATTTGCACATTGCATTTAAATCTATTTCACTAAGACAACATTATCTGACACAAAATTGTCAACATTGTGGCTTGTGATAGTGTCAGAAGGATGAAATTATAACAGCTTAAATAAACTAATGCCCGATTATTTAAATGAAATTATTTTCCAGTAAAAGTGTTTGAATTTATACAGTTTTTCCCTGGCAAATATATATAAAAATTTTTTGTTAAAGATAAAATTCACAACTGACTCAAAAACATTGAAGAACTGTTACTTTTAAGTGTGCTTTCAGAAGGCATTGTTGAAAATGCCAATTTGTAAGGTTCATGTCCCACTGCAAAATACAATCCTGTAGGAAACACTGAACTGTTTTGTGACCTTTCAGACCGCGAACTGTCCATGGAGTATAACATTTCCACAAAGCCTATGGTATGTGACTGGCAGCATTACTGATGAAGAGAGCTGTTTAAACTATTATGAGGTACAACTGAAGAACTATTTATTTAAGTCGCGCACACGCTTAACGATTGTTAGGTCGATTATGAATGTAAATTGATATTTATGACTGATCACGCTCAAACACGTCCAGTCAGAGCAAGTTGCGTTCAGTCAGCGATTACAGGCGGTGTTTAAATTCCGCGTGCAAGTATTTAAATCTGCTTCAGTCAAAGGAAACAGTCTTTGTGTGTTGAGCTCAGCCTTAGAATGTTTCAGCTAGTTGTTAAGTATGTCCCTGGCTTTAGTGAGGACAGATCATGGGGCCATGTGACTGCATACTTTACAGTTCAAGCATAAAACTGCCCATATAATTTCATTAGCTGTTTATTATATGACAAACTTCAGCTTCATAGCAGCATTATTACATCAAAATACAGGCTGTTAGTAGAATGACCAGAGTTTCAAGAGCTGATTCTTATATAAATTAAACTTAATGAGAGCAAAAAATAATATACTACTGAACACAATTCTCTACTGAAAAAGGTTAAATAGTATTATAAAAATTAAATGCATGTCATTTAAAGTCCCTGTAAAGTAAATTCTGAGAATTCTTTCTAAACACTTTATAAATGTTACAAATGTATTGCTAAAACACATTACAAAGTGTGTGAATTGAGTAATGCTTAATTGTGAAGTTAGAGCGTTAAACAGTTTTTCACCAAGTCTCTGCTCAGGATTTTTTGGGCGGAGCTAAAACGGGGGTCTAATGACGCACATCGTCCCCCGAGCATAGCCCCTCCCCTAACACTATATAACTGTCGATGACGCACCGAGCGTGGCGCCGCCTCTACAGCGGTTCACTCGCTGTGTCTCGAGCCTATGGTCTCGAGTGTCATTACAGTCACACAGCCCTTTGTACATTTAGCTAGTAATGCCTTTGTCACGCAAATGCATATAACATGGTTGTTATAATATACAATACAGCTCGGTCTTCTTATTTCCTCCCGTCTCGCGGCACCGTCATTTGTCGACTCAAACAGTCCGGCAGTAGGCTACGTGCCCACCAATGAATGTAAGTTACCGAGTTTGCGTATGTTATAATTAGTAGGTAGTCCACAGTAACTCTACTAAAATGTGCAACCCTCAAACGTGATTCTTTTGTTTATATGCATCAGTATGTTTGACTCATTAGACAAGTAAGTTGAGACGGCAGCTCTGGCGAGTGGGTGTGGTTTCAGCGCCGACAGCGGACACGCCCCCAGCGTTTGAGAGCAGAGAGCGCTGCCTATTTTTTCGAGATTTTGATAACTTATTTCATTTACTTGCAGATTTTTTTAATCATTCAAATTTGGCTGGGTGGTTAATAACACATTTTTCTGTGGTGTGAAAAGCTCAAAACACATACTTTAAAATGACTTTAAAGGGACTTTAAGTATTTTGAAAAACAGCTTCAAGTTTAAGTAAATTTATTAATTCAAATAATTCAACAGTAATAAAGCGTTAGAGTAATTGGTTGTCTTGCACCGGTATATGTGATTGCTTTTTAAATATAATTTATTTTTTAACAACAGACAGATCTATTAGGCTGAACTTACACTGCAAGGTCTAGAGCACAGATTCAGGACTGACATCGGTGGCCTGTAAAGCAAACTCTGAGTTTCAGAGTAGATTTAGAGTAAACAAAGCCGAACAATTCCAACCCAGTTTAGATCAGGTTCAGCGGGTTCATTGCGCTTGCTATAAACATTGCCCACATTCACACTGTCAGTTTTTGGGATTGACAACCGCATTTACTTACAGGTGTGAGTCTCAAAGGCCCCATTTACACTGCACGGTTCAAGTGACCCAATTCCAATTTTTTCCTCCCATGTGGCACAGATTGGATATGAGTCACGACCGTGTAAGCAGGAAAAAAGCGCATGGATTCCGATTTTCACAGATCGGTTTCAGGCCTCATCCATATGTGGTTATAAATCAGATATGAATCGGATATGTGCGTTTGCGCCTGCAGTGTAAGCGGACAGATCGGATATTCCCCTGTAAATGTGACTCCTGCGTCATTGAAAAGTGAGGTTTTTTTTAACATTTCGTGGTATAGACATACTTATAACAAACAGAACATCTCTAGTTCACTGGCAGAGTATTCATTTTATTTGTTTGTGTTAAATAAAAGGCGATCTGACGTTGAAATGTGTTGCTCTTGAAATCACACTGAGGGCTCGTTGCCACTGTTGTCAATGACGACGACTCGTGCACAGACGCGCGCGCTTCAGTCCAGTTGTGGAGACTCTATTCGTTCCACACAAACTTGTACCTGCCCTTGATAAACAATCACTGATGAACGCATTGGTTTGAATGACTAAAAAAACCTAGTACAGGACGGCGGATTTGAACCCAGAAGCTGTAACATTCAAACATCTACCCGTACCCCAGTCTTATTCCACTCGCACACTTCAGCTGAGCTGCGGACGTATACTGTCGTGAAGAATTTGTAGCCTATTTTTATGTAAAAAATAATGTACACTAAATTATGTAAACTATTGCATTAAAATGGTTTTTATATGAATTCATGTCAATAAATTAAGCTCAATGTACCATTGAAATTGATTTGTGATGTCATATATGCTATTTTTGGTATGTTTCACCAAGTGCAGTGTAAAAAGGAGACATTGGATACAGGTCACTTTTAAAAGAAATGTAAGCACGTCGTCCAAAAAAAAAAAAAAAATCAGATATGGTCAAAATATTGGATCTGTGCATTAAGACTTGCAGTGTAAATGCGGCCAAAATGTTCACACAGCAACTTACAGTAGCGTCTGGCATACTGTATGAACATGCAGCAAGAGTCAAGCTTGAATTCCTTTACTAGTAACCATAACAACAGTGACCAACGTAATATTAAAGATGGCAACGTCCATAAAACTGAAAAGTGTCATCACTTCTGACATGACAAGAGACTAATTGAACCGTGAGTTCATCCATTCAAACTTCATTAACCAACAGCAACATCAATGTAAACACACTAACTGGAGTCTTTAACCATTGCACTCACGTGTCACGTCCTTTGCGACGCCTCGCGCATGACACAGCATTTGAATTTTGAAAAGAAACAAAACTGACAGGAGCCGCTCCAGTGGAGAACAGTGACTGGATCTAACACCGTAAGATGATGCACAGCTCATATCTCTGTCACTGTGAAACCACACACAAAACACCTTAGAAGAGTGGCTCTCTCACACCGTATGACGTAACAGACAACTAGCTGTCCAGTCCTGTTCCATTGAGCTGTGCATATTATATATATATACATATACACATACACATGACACTGACTGGTCCAGTTTTGGTTGGTGTTTCAGGTCAGTAGTGTAGCATAAGATACCATGGAGATGAAAATGCCAAAAAACAGTTCATGTTCTTGAACCTGAAAAAAAAGTTTAATTAAACTCACTTACCTGGGTAGCTAGCCACTGAAACTGATTTTGTGAAACAGGCAACTGATGCATGCAAATACATGGTAGTGTACATGGGAGAGTTTTGTATAACATGAAGTGTCTCACCATCTCTGTATTTTCATCAATGGCCTTGATCTGCATCTTAAGCTTGTTGACCTCCCGGTCGTAGGCATTGTGCGGTACCGCCAGGTCGTACATGGTGAGAGACCAGAAGGTGGCATAGAACTGGGGTCGAAGATCATCCCACACTTTGGGCAAGTGAAGAGAGACGACAGCCTCATGAACAGGGGACATAATCTGCTCACAGGCTGCAATGTACTTATGGACCTTCTGCTGCTGCCGGTTGCCCTTCTCTGCCTTCTTCAATTCGTCATACTTGGACTGATGGGAACACAAAAGACAGCAGGCTAGCTTTATAATTCACTCAAGCACAACAAACAGACCTGAAGATGTGCATACACAGAGGCCTGCACGTGAAATTAGGGGGTGGTAAATCTTGTTAGAGGTGAAGAAAGACGGGGTTAACTTTACGTCACCCTGGAGAGCTGTAGCGTGGGTCTAGCGTTGTGGGAAAACACAATGAGCTCTGTATGAAATATTCATTAGGCAGCCAGTGTCATATAAGAGTAATAATACTGCAAAATAAATAAATAAATAAATTACATTTTACTGCACTATGAGATTTGTATTTAGGCAAGAGCAAAGCATTGTGGTAATATTGCATTTTAAAGACTATTAAAGACTCTGCATGTTTCAATTGTTATTGTCTTACAACATTTTTACATTAATCACACCTTTGTTTGAGAAACACCAAACAATGATATATTGTTTGTTGAGAGATGAATATATGTGGTAATTGTAAAATTTCAAAGCCATTGTGTTAAATGTACAGAGAACGTGATGATGATGTATTGCTTGCAACCTTATGAGCTGCCACCTAAACAGCACTTAAAGGGTCGTAAAAACATTTTTTTAAGATGTGAACATATGTACAGTCTGCACATCAATGAAAACACTAAAATCACTCAAAGACGTTAACCAAAAAGTGGAAACTGTTTGCGTTTTTCTGAGAAATTTAAAGGGGTGGTTGCATGCGATTTCACTTTTTTAACTTTAGTTAGTGTGTAATGTTGCTGCTTGAGCATAAACAGTATCTGCAAAGTTACAGCGCTGAAAGTTCAATGCACACGGAGATATTGTCTTTTAAAGTTAAGGCAGTTTATTGCCTACAAAAACGGGTGGTTTGGACTACAACGAGCTTCTTCCCGGGTTGGTGACATCATAAACCCTTGCTATTAACAAACACTGCCCCCGGGAACACGCAACAAAGTGGGCGAGGCCATGTGGCACAGCATAATGAAAGTGGAAGAGTTGTTTACACCGAACGCGCGCTGTGCGACGCGGCGCATCAAAAGATATAGAACCCATTATTATCTGTGATATTTTCTACACTGGATGCGGTGCTGAAAACAGCTTCCTGAATCTACACAAGTTTAATGCTGGATTTACACAAAGACTTTTACTGAAAGATGAAGCAGTTCCCACTTTAAAAGCAGAAGCTGCTGTTTATCAGCCCCAAACTGTAAGTACGTTTTATTGTTTGTCTCTTAAACATAATGTTATAGTTCTGTTGCTATTTTTAATGCATCTAGGACGTATACAAAGAGCAACTCGTTTTTGCTAGCCAGTTAGCTAAATTCTAGTGCAACAAACACCAACAAACTTCTATGTTCATAGACAAACAGTTGTTCATGCTATAAATTAAACGCTACCTTTACAAAAATGCGACTACTCAGGCATGTATTTACTACAGTAAAGCTTTAATCAGGATAAAACTGTATATTGAAAGCTAACAAACAGCAGTGACAGCTTATCTAAACACTTTGACACAAATACTAAATGAAATACCATTCATAAACATCTTTCAAAAGCCGCGATTGCAGAGGTTCTACTTTTTACTCTTCATCTGGGTCTGATTTGGCTCAATTTGATACAGCAATGTAGGCGCTATTATTTACTTTCCACCTAAGCGCGTAACTACGAATGGTAAGGGGCGTGGCGTTTCCAGACGCTTCAGCGAATCACTACAGACTGGGCCAGTAACCAACCTGCTGACCAATCTGAGCACATTGCGTATGTCGGAGGGAGTGGCTTCATAGAAGCAGGAAGTCAAACGAGCCGTTCATATGACAGTGGAAACAGAGGTGTAGAATTAAGATAAAATATATGAAAAATACAGCATTTAAAAATAACGAAGCATTAAGACATGTTAAACTGTACCCCCAAAACACAATCAAGGCTAGAAAAAAAACATGTAACCACCCCTTTAATTCTTCCGGGTTGAAGAATCTTTTAACCCAATCACTGCACTCTATTGCGCATGAGATCCCATTACAGTGGAGAATTCAAACATGTAACAACATGCGGAGCACGCATGAGAGTGGTTTCAACGCGGAACACCGTGATCAGTTTAACAACACTCGCAACTAGGTAGTGTTTTTTGAAAAGAACCGGAACCATGCAAGATTTCTAAGTTTCGGTTCTGAAAACGCTTCTGGTGTGATGGGTGGTCGAAGTGTGGGGAGCGTATCCTTTCATAGAGACGTCTCATCATGAATATTATAGCAATGAATGCACTGAAAGCCATCGCGCAGCGCTACTCATATACGCAAGATTTCAATAGAGAGAGAGAAAGAGACGTGCCCAAACCTGCACGATTAATCTTTAAAAGATCGCGTTCTCGATTTCATCACCCACATGATCGCCCCTGTATATTAAACCTTTGACAAAAGTAAAATCGCAACATTCAAACCTGCGTTCGCGCTGCCGTTGATCTGAGGAGAGTTGTAATGTGTATATAAACAGCTTCACAAACAATCTTTTCAAAAGCACAGTATCATTATTTCTGCGTGACAAATAGGCCTATTCCAACTATAACAGAAGTATACAAAAGTTTATTATTCAGATAGAAACGCTGATGTTTATGTGTAATAAATTACCTTCTGTTCTGAAAGTGATGACTGTATCGATTGCATTGTTACGCCACTAGGTGGCAACAAATTTACTGTTAAAAATGTGTCTATCAATGAATCATTATGTCAGAAAAGTCTTTATGAATCCAACTTAAAAAAAAAATATTCTGTTTCACATGTCTGAATCTTACAAATTTGTTCAAGCATCTTATCTAATTTGTGGTAACACTTTATAAGGTTCATTTATGAACTAACCATCAGTAATACCTTTGTTACTGTATTTTTTAATCTTTGTTAACGTTAATAAAAATACAGCCGTTCAGAGTTTGTTCATGTTACTTCACAGTGCATTAACTAATGTTAACAAATACAACTCTTGATTTTAATAATGTAAATGTTGAAATTAACATTAACAAAGATTATAAATGCTGTAGAAATGCAGTTATTATTAGTTTATGTTAATGTAGTTAACTAATGTTAACTAATGATAATAAACCTTATTGTAAAGTGTTAGCGAATGTGTTGTGATTAACAGTTTGTTAAATTAATTTTACACAAAAGGACTGTTTGAGTCGATTATTGTGCATTTTTGCCTTACTACTATTTTTTAATAGTTGTTTAATTATTTTAAATGGAACCGAAACCGTTAGGCAGAACCGGAATCGGAACCGGAAAATTTCTCACGATTCCCAACCCGCAACACGGATCAAAGATCATCCTATACTGATTGGAGTAAGCATGTTTCAAGGGTTTATGGACATATTTTACATACTCTAGTGCTCTAAACATGAACCAGCACTGTGTATGGGCATATATTTAATCACGTCTTTTTTCAAATGAAATATATGTGCAAGTAAGGACACTAATACAGCCGTACTTCCTTCTTTGTGACAATCAGGTCTGCGAAACAGAATGTTGTGAAGCGTGTCAAGTCCCAGAGTAACCAGGGTATTTCTCCATTTCTATAAGCGCCACCTACTGTCAGAGAGTGATTCTGCATTTTCATTCAGCCATTCTTAGCACTGGACTGACCAATGCTAAAACAGGACAGAATATTCATGCCGAATATTCATGTCAGTGTGAACCAACCTGTACAACATGTATCCATTTGCAGAGTAAACATTCCCAGTATGCATTGTATTAAAAATCATCCAAGATAGCAGAATAAATCTGTTGAATATAAATTTAAGTTGTGTCCCAAATAACACACTATGAACTTCAAATTCACACACTAGACAGTTCGGTGCATAATATAAGATTATTTTGTCATCCAGCATTGGTGTCTGATAGCACCCCACTTTTGGCTACGTAATTAAGTGCCCAACACTCCACACATTTTTTCCTGTTAATTAATTAACATCTGAATATTTGAAGTGCGCTTTTTCCTCACTGGAATTTCCAGTGTGAACATTCTACTCAGAATATTTATACTAAACAACATAAAAAATAAAATTAAATAAGTTTGTAAGTGTGCAAATTGGGACACTTATACTTTATTTTGGCAAAGTAAAAAATAAAAAAAAAAAAAAAAAAAAAAAAGCAGCTAACTAGTATTTTTATGTTTGAAATATTGATTAATTCATTAGCTTAGCAAACATGCTAACATCAAGCTACAATTAAATAACTGGAAGTGTTAGAAGTACATGTCATGCGTTTCATGTGAGAAGTGCTATTCATGTTAAGAGAACCTTAATTTGCTGCCTTTGTAGAGCATATCAAATCCATTTTGGTTAGGATTCTGTCTTAAGACGGTTTCTGACTATGGTTGAAAACCACTGCACTAGGGTGTGAAAGAGTTTGGTTTGATCACTCACCAGAATCTGATGGGCATACATGGGCCGAGACAGGAAGAAGGCAGCATCGTGTGGAGTGTGAAGCTGGTTGCAGAGGACATCGACTGACGGCACCCTTTTGATGTAGTCTTCTGTACTGAGGTTAGATGCCAAAAAGCCACCAAACTGCACAAGTGTGTCATGACACTTTGGGGAAGAAGCAGAAAGAGGAGCATCCATCATTAAAACATCTCTCCCTCTGGTCCACATTTGTATCCCAGCCAAATGCAGATGCTCTTAATAAATCCTCAGGTCGCTCATTTATTTGGGGAACTGCACCTCGCTTTATTAAAGCCATTCATCACAGGCTCTCCATCGGAATCGATGAGATGCACAGTAAAGCAATTTAGTGGGAGCGGGACACTGGGGAGAGATTCCTGAGGAAGGGAAGTATGGTCTGACCACTGGGTCAACTACCCAAACATACCCATACAGCTGTTTTACTACCAAAGTTAGAGACCTAACATAGAACATAGTTTCAGACTGGAGTGTGCATCATGTGTCAATGTCTCAGATAGCAGCTCAGAGCAGATGAAGGCAAAAGAGGTTTAACTATCAAGAATCAAATTTAGTCTGCATCATAAGCATAAATACACAAAAAATGTTTGAAGGGCTGGCTTTAATTTCTGGAAGCCAGAATGCAAAGTCATATATGCTGCTACAAATGCTTCCAATGAAGATTTGGTCTGGATTTCCGAGACCAATTAGTAGTGAGTACACAAGCTTCAGCATGTATCTTCTGCTTTGTTTTAAGAGTATTATCAGATTTTCCCATATATAAATTATTGTTGCACATTTTCTGATTTGATTGCAATCTACAAGCTCTTGATTCTATTTATTTGGCATTTGTATCACATTTGATTCAATTCAGATGATATCACCTGAGTTTTTTGAATGGTTCACTGAAAGGACCTGCTCAAAGGAGTCATTTGTTTATGAGCTGGACTACAGTGCTTCTGCTGTATGTTTTTGATTCACTAAAAAGAACCTTTTTGCCATTATTTGGGTAAAATATGACTTATTTCGCCATGGCTGTAGTTTCAGCAGCAGGAGTGTGCTGACACTGAAAAGTAGTGCAGGAAATTAAGAAATATCTATCTTGGGCTTGTAAGAATCAATTAAGTCAATATTTACAACCAGCACCCATGGTTTTTAACACATCATCAACCCCTGCCTTACTAAGTGCATTTTCAGACCTGCAGATTGCTCCGTTCCGAAACAGGCACTTACATTTTTAAAAAGTGAGTAAAACTTTCCTCTCATTGGTCAGAATGAATCTGTTATGTTCCGAGAATGCCCTTATAGTGTCATCCATCAAGATGAATTGAAAAGTTAGCTCTGTGGGCATATCAGTTATTTATCATTCAAGGCTCTGTTGGAACAGTGATTCAGAGAGGAGCAATGACATTTTAAGATGAAGGGGTGCTCTTTGGTTTTCAACTGTGATACTAATGTTCTCACCTACAGAATCAGACACTGCTGATTTTCTGAATACCGCTTTTCCCATTATGAATTATGATACAGCTCGGCTTGTTGGTCAGATTGCTTTCTTACCTTGTTTAGGTAATCTCATGCCGATTATTTTGGTGTGAATCCAAGCACGGCTGCCGCGTTATTTGCCTAAAAGCAAACATGCCTGGTACCAAAACAAACGATCAAAACAAGCTAGGTGTGAAAAAGCCCTAAACAGGTGGTTCTTGGTAAGAATATACTGCAGTGTAGACCAGACTTTGTCTATAAAGTCCATGCATGCGAGGGTAACGTGACTCAATCTAGCGGCATCTATTCAGAAACTGATGCAAAAGACAGGAACAGGGAATACCTCTCTAAACCTGTGCACAGAATACTCTTTCTGCCCTGCTTGTGCCAACAACAAAACTGGACCTCAAAGGAAAATGAGATTGGTTTGGCCTGCTTTCAGTGCTCGAATCAGTTCAGACTACTTTAACGCCTAGTTAGGAGAAAGAAAATGAGGTTTTCCCAGCATTTTCTGCAAGTTTCTGCCTTCTGAAGTTGTCCTTGCTCATGCGACGCAAAGAAAGCCACAACAATGCATTGTGACAACACCCCCTCCCCTCATAAGCTTCATTCATGACCATAAAAAAAAAAAAAACAAAACAAAACAAAAAAAAAAGCACGAAGTTAACTGATGCTTGCCTTTGCAAAACCACTAACAAAATATAAAACACTGGGATATATTAAGTGGCAACTCTTAAACACCATGCCAAAAGATGTATTAAACATGCAAAATAAGGCAAATTTATACAAATTATTAAGTTGTTCTAATATTTTTCAGGGTGCTTATGCATAAATCATGCAATCATACTGAATGCATATTTAGTCTCAGAGATGAGTCAATCAATCTCTGTGGTGCATCAGAGGCGGTGATAGCCAGGCACAGGAGCCCCACACATTTCTGCTGATTGTAATGAGCAGCGCACAACTTCCTGCAAAGTGACTTTTAAAAAAAGAGCCAAAATTAATAATTAAAAGCTTCCCCACTGATGTCAGGAAAAAGCGTGTTCCTCATTCACACCATGAGCAATTATTTAGACAATTTGGCATCGCGAGAGGGAATTATTTGCTAAAGGCTCTAATTTGAGACATTGAGAGAAAAAAGATGAAAAAAAATAAAGAGCAAAAAAGATCGACCGGCGGCATCATTTCGTAGTCCCACACAGAATGGAGCTGATGATGTTAGTTTTTAGCACCATCTGCTGTGAATTGCGACATGTCTAGAGAACATGGGGGGGAGAGAGGAAACAGTCAATTGGATTACCCAGTGAGTAATTGAGCTACGCAGCTGCTGAACATGAAAAGCAAACTGCCAGTGTATGTGGGTGGATGAAAATCACAGAAGTTCTGTACAACTCCCTCGGTGAGTCTTCCCATGGCTGATACGGCTACTTTTACTTCCACACTGCGACAATGACAAGCATGAAAAGTTTTTAAAACTAAATCATTCAGTTTGGTTTGCTTTGGGAAACAGCATTTCAATTACATCACCCAAAAACTCAGGAGGAGACATTTTGCAGAAAGTTTACGCAACTCTCTTCCATGAAGTGAGATCATACAGTGATCAGAAGCTGTCAAGTCCGTCATAAAAGTAGCTCATAAGACTTGTGTGCGGTCGGTCTTCTGAAACCATATTTTTGCAGGGAAAAGGCAGAAATTTATATCCATATTCACTGCAAATCAGTTTCCCAATCTGTTTACCATTCGCGGGTATTCAAATATGGACATGTTGCTCCAAGTCTGACGTCAATCATGGAAATTATGGAAAATTATGGAAGCCCCTTTCTACCACTGAATTAAAAAACAGCTATATATACACATGCAATTGCGACTTTCTGTTCATTTCTAGATTTTATATTGCAATTTTGAGTTAATATCTCTCCCCGAATTGCATGTTGAATATAACTGTGTATGAGTCCGGCCCTGGGCAAATAATATAAAGTAATAATAATTAAATAAATAAATAAAATGGGTTAGGCAGAGGGCCAAAACAGTTGTTAGGTCACCAGGATTTCTCAAAGTCAAGACCCATCTAATTTTGTGGGAGAAAGAGTCTATCTGGATCACAAAATGCATTATGTGAATGTGTAATTTTGTGCATTAATATGCATTTCGTGATATAGAAAGATTGTTTTTCCACAAAATAAAGCATCCCTTAAAAGAGATTTAAACTCAGAATTCTGAGGAAAAAAGCACAAATTGTGATATGTCAACATGCAGATCTGAAAGGGGTTTTACCTGAACTACTTTTATGGTGACTTTATGATCAGTTTTGTACTTTCAAGGGCTTGACAGCCCCACTATATGCTTTTGATGCTTGGAAAAGAGCAGCTTGAACGTTCTAGTTAAATACTTCACAGAGAAAATAAATATCATGCTAGTTTGGAACAACCTGAGAGGAAATAAGTTTTCACTATCCCTTTAATATTTTTCCCACTTATACAGGCTGTCAAAGCCAGTGATTATAAGACACATGCTAAGTTTAACTCCGATATCATGATGTTTCAGTCATCAACACATTTTCTCATCTAATAGGGGCATCTTTTCTAATTGGCAGTCTTTACCTCATTAAAATGTACAATTTTATATGTTGTTTCTTTCTGAACACCCCCTCCAGGAGCCCGTGTGTCTATCTATATCATGTCAGCATTTTAACTTGAAGTAAACGGGCATCAAACTTTAAGAAAACCATTTTTAAGTGTATTATCAGCTCTACTTGCATGACAAGTTCTGCTGCATGTCATGTTTAATTAGCAGTTATACTCTTTTTAGAGATTACAGTGATAGAATTGAGGAGGACTGCATAAATCAGTTGATCATACCTGATCGTAAAGCTTCCCCACGAGTTTAAGATGCTTCTCTCCCCCCTCAGAGAAGACCACGCCATTCCTCTGCTGCGCCATCAGCAGACACAGCGGTAATGCCAGCTCATGGTCCAGAAGAGCATCCTTTAGACGCTGAGAAGACTTCTTAGTGTTCCTGATCTGCCCAAAGTAGCCACCCTACACACAGAAAGCAAAACATAAAAATCATTCCATTACCATACCATACATATGAGATCATTGTGCACAAGATGGAGGGATGTTCTTGCAGCTGCATCGAGTGGATCAAAAGTCATGACCAGGCCTGACCAACAACCACCCAGCAGATATTTCCTCAATAAAGGCTAAAGGTAAACCGGTTGATCAGTTTTGCTGGTACAACTGGTTATCTGAAAAAAGTCCATACCGATAGCTTTTCCGGGTTTTTCTGCAGTCATTATACAATACGAGAGCGGCCTCTAGAGGCGGAATCATTGACGCCTTGTGGAGTTTGTTTTGACACGCAAAACTGTATGCTGTACAGAGTGGGACCAAAATTGATATTAATATGCATAATGACTAGGCTGGAATATTGTGCATTTTACAACAAAACATTTGTCTTTGTCGCTTTAAGATAGTCTGTATGCTTCATATAGAGATTAATATTGTGTAGCGTCTGGACTGGATCAAGGTTTTCAAATCAACTATAGGCCTCAGCTAAGTTTTTGACTTTTGACTTCTTAATGTAAATCACAGACCTGGCTCTGGCACGTCTGTATGAAATTGCCTTGGTGTCACATTAACTGCCTTGGCAGATTCTAAGCAGGAACGTCCTTATAGCTCCTAAGTGACTACAAAGATATCCTAGATGGATCCCATGCCAGGCACAAAGGCCATGTGACCACAACAGACATTGTGGAAGACCCAATACACAACACACACATACATGCATGACACACACATATACTGAAATTCCCTGAATTTAATTCATAATTAAATTATCCCAGAATGTATATGATGTATGTCCTCATGTGTAATTAGCCTAGTTAGCGGAGTTTTTTGTAGGATAAGTTTAAATGCTTATAACCATATGTGAGAATTTACCACTCTTGTAATGTCTTCCCACCCTATAGAATTTGGTTTTTATTTAATCCTCTCTGGATGCTTTAAAGCTGCAGTAGGGAGTTTTTAGAAAACATTGACTTAGCCTGAAAATTTGAACAAGCACAACTCACAGGTCACTCCCCCTTGCTCTCTGCTGCGCAACAGCACTCCCTCCACAGCTCCTCCCCCATCACAACGGAGCCTGCCGTGAACGCGCAGGCTAGTAAGCAAGCAGGACTGATGACGGCGGATTTAAACAGTTATAGCACATTCACTGATATGGACAAAACATCAACAATATGATTTACATTGACTATGGCCTTTCCATACTTTGACTACAAACTTTGTCCTCAAAACATTACGTATTTTGCAATACATGTAATGTAACTATATGACGTATATGCACTATTTCTTTCTATAAGTAATAAATAGCTAGTAAGATAATATAACGGTAATGTTACATTACGCAAATAACTGGCTTCTCCGGTTATCTCTGTATGTATATTTTAGCCAAGAATAAAACAAAATTTGTTATTAAACCACTCTGCCTCTTTTCATTTTATTTAAAGAAACAAACAAAAAACATATTAATAGCCTCAGGCAACGAGTGATTAATTATCTGCAATGTCTGCTTATATTTATAACAAAACGAAATATTAAACAACCCTGCCTCTTTTCGTTTACATTTCAAACATATTAAATGTAATACTATTTGTGCATACTCTGATTATCTTCACTGTAATGAAATGAAATAGGCTTTAACATAAAACACAACCTTCTCTTTTTGTTAAATGTCAGTTTTAATGTTCAATAATAGCCATTATAAAAGGTATAAAAATATACAATAAGAAATAAAGCAAACAATTCAGTCAAGCGTACAAAATCAGCGCTTTAGTATGATACAAAAGTTAAATAGCCATATATAAATTTATGCAACGTCACGTTGTCCTCAGCCAAAACGGAGCCAGCGGCAAACGTCAGAAGGATTAGCAGAGGTAAGGCTGCTCTCGGCTGGGTACATGAGTGCTGAGAGTCCGGTGATCGCCTGGATCTCAAAACTCCGACAGCGTCAGATCAAATTGTCAGAAAGGCGCTATCTTTATCAATTAACCACAAATTTGAGCTTTAAACCAGCACATTCTCGCCTGATAAAATCTTAAAACTGCATATCATGACTTAATAGAGCCCGATCACACGAAAATGCATATCAATAGTATGAGTTTGTAATCTCGTAGAATATATACGCCAAAATGACTTTTTCGCGTGCATATGATACGCACTTTATGGGGTATTATACGTACAAAACTGGATTGTTTGTCCGCCATAAGCAAAGCTGCTGCACACCGGTAATCTTGAATTTGAATGCCTGTACATGCTGTGCACTATGGCTGTGCATGATAGGAGTGTGATCAGCGCGCACACGAGCTTGATTGACACTGCTAAGACACTCCTCCTGACTCTGATTGGTTGGTTCTTACCGGGAGCGGTGTATTTCTGCAAATGGCAATAGGACCACTGGGAGGAGCCAGAGGAGCTTGATTTTTTTCACAGATTATCTGTCTCATATTCTACTGTCAGGACATAATGACAGGTTTAACAAATATGTAAAAAATACATTTTTACAAAAGTTACCTACTGCAGCTTTAATCGATGATGTACATTATGTTACGATAAACTGTTATTTTTTTACTATACTTTGGGGTAAAACTTTACTAATCAAGACACCATCATAAACATGCAAATTAGGTTGTAAAAGGGAAACAAAGAAACTCTGTCCCACTCAAAATACACACTCTGGATTGGTCAGTTTACCCAAGGATGGGAGGGACTGATCTGTCCTTAAAAGACAAGGTCTCTCATATCATCCTCTCCCGTCTCTCATTGCGCTCTCATCTCCTCTTCTGACAGGACGACCACCCTCCAGCAAAAAGAGCTTTCAAGGTACCTCAGTTCAAACTTCCCGAGGGGAAACAGAATAAACTGACAAATTCCAGCCCACTAACACACTGAATCTCCGTCTCGTATCTATCCATACCTCAGTGCCAAAAATCCATGCAAGTATCGTTCTTATCGATCTTTAGATGCGTTAAGTTTATATGCCCTATTTTAGGTGATGTGATTCTTTGCTGGCTCTCAAGGTTAATTGTTTGTATGTTTTGCCATTCTTTTGTCTTTCTATACTTTCATTATCCTGTATATATGTATTCTTTGCTTAGATTTAGTTGTATGTATTCATAGTTTAATGTATTAAAATCCATTACATTCACGCTAGATAGTCTCTGTGCAGCTCAAAGACCACAGGTCACTTTAACGTTTTGATTTTCGCAACATGCTTTTTTACTGTTTGTACTAGAATAGGAGAATTATTCCCCTTGGCAAAAAAGAATATGATCTAGATCATATATATTTATAATTATAATCCATTGTAATTAATTATAATTATTTACTTGAGCTAATTTGCTACAATTTATATATTTATATATGTCACTTAAAAAGTACAGTACATTTTCATGGTGCAGTACTGTTTTTTATTTTTGTAATAAAGTTCAGCACTATTTTACTTGTAGCGTTATGTTTATTTTCATTCAGTATCCAATTTGAAAACTATCGGTTGATTAATCAGTTATCGGTCAGTGCGGTTCAACTTAGTAATTGTTATCGGTAAAATCCACGGTCAACCTCTAGAGGCAACTCCTGAGTTGATTCATTATGAACACCTACTGTCCCATGTGGCCACTCTTTAATTGCCTCAGTGTTTTCAAGGAAGCACTGTTAAAGCAAACACCATCTGGAATGCGCAGACCTGGTTCATGCTGGTTTGCAGACTAATAGGGTACATGTATGAACTCATATTACAAGATTAAAAAATACATAAAACAATGTCTGCATCCTAACCAGGTCAACACATCAAACCTTAATTTTCTTTCTTTTCTCAGAACTCTTTGTAAACGTGCTGGTTTCAGCTCAATGACTGCAAACTGTCATATCATTGAGATGACACTACTACCCACGTTCCTGGTCTATGAATAAAGTATCTGTGCCAGTGCTCTTCACACAGCGGCCCCTTTGAACACTCTTAAAAATGTTAATAAATAATATCAAAGCAAGTGGCATTTTAAAATCAATTTTAAATAATAGCACAATCACACTTCTAGCACTTTCCACACCTGAAATGTTGGTGCAGCTCTAATCTAATGCAATGACACATAAGCCACTCTTAAGAATGTATGTATGTGTGTAAATGTGCTCTGTTTTCTAAAAAAAAAAGATGAATATATTTCAAAAAGGTGTGACGTACCTCTGCTTTAAGCTGCTCTCCGCCCGTCATGGCCTCCAGCTGCTCCACAGTCATTTCATCTGTGATCTCAATTCCTGCCATCTTCTGCACAACCTCCTTCAGGATCAGCAGGTCAAAACTAGCACAATACAAAGCACATGAATAATTGAAGACTTTGATTAAACCAAAGCCAAATTTTAGAAGTTCCTCATCCTTAATGCACAGCAGCATTAGCATAGCCATTTCCCCCTGCTTTCAGAACAGAACCGCGATACATTTCTGGATCACAACTTTAACCAAAAAGAAGACTACTCTGTTATGTTAACACTATGTTGTTAACTAGAACAATTTGCCAGCACTGGCACATTTTAATGTAACATTTGATTGTTTTTATGTTCAGAAATAAAATTATCTTAATGAGAAATCACTTTCCCACCAGAATCAGCATCGCCAGTCAAATCCATTATCTAACATGCATCCAACCCATATGGCCCATTTACATGCATGAAGCTCAATCCAGGTTTCAGAATAATGGTAAGTCAATTCTCCTGTCTGTAAGCATTGACTTTAACTGCCTGCCTACACACGTCTCTCCGGAGTCTTGAAGGAGAACCCACATATTATTAACATTGATTCTTACACATATGTAGAAAATACTGTTCTCTCAGCCAGGCACTGGAATTAGCCACTTCAGTTCAGGAATATGCCATTTTAATTGTTAATTGCTGCATAGTTAATATACTGGCCATTTGAACTGTGCACCAGTGTTGCAAACACAGCACATTTCATGCATCTACTTCATGTTAAATTGATGTGAACAGGTTTGAGTTTTATATGAACACTGTTGTACCAAAATGCTAGTCACTTACATAATCGTAACATTCTGTAATTGTTGCCATTCAAAATCTACAACTAATCTGTCCTGGCTACTGAATACTTGAAATAAAGAAGTTAAATGTGCCCTAGAATCAAAAATTGAATTTAGGGAGCATGCGATTTAAAGGGGCCGCAGCCTGAATCGGTGCATAGTTAATGATGCCCCAAAATAATTAATAATTAAAAAAAAAATAATAAATAAATAAAAAAAATATATGGGGTATTTTGAGCTAAGACTTCAGACACATTCAGGGGACACCTTAGACTTATATCACATCTTGTAAAAACTGGTTCTAGGGCAACTTTAAATGTCAAAACACTGACTTTTAGGTGTTTTTAAGATTTTTACAAAGTCATAAATGTCTTCCTGTACTTTAAGGATACACTGATAAAAACGGCTGTATAAAAAGTATTAATTTGGGTTGTGAGATTTTTCCTCCTAGAGTACTGGCCATATTCCAGATGTGGTCCTCATATTACTACAATGTCTTATATTCAACCATGAATGAATGAATGAATGAATGAAATCTCTTATGTGATACAGATACTTATGATAGTTGGATTATACTATCATAACGGGTGAAATTTGAATTACCTAATTTGTCGACATGATGCTGATGAATCACAGGGCTTGTGTAAATATCCACATTGCTATGAACTGATGCTTTCTTAACTGCTGTCATTTTTTGTTGTGTGTTAAATTTGTTATTGAGAGGAAAGTGCACAGCACATAATTACACATTCATCGAAACATTCGCTCAACAGTGTGGACAGCATCAGGATGTTCGTTAACAGTATATCACTGCAAAAAATTTTCCAACTTCTTTCACTTCTAAGCAAAGAATGAAAAAGAACTACGCCACAAGTATATCAGGGCCTTGTATCACTTTCAATCTCTTGTACGTTATGTGAGCACGAGCAATAAGTTGTTAACAGCCACAGGTGTCGCTAATAACAAGGGTTTCTGAATTCTACATATAGCCCCTTAATTTTTTTGTAGGTCTGCATGAGTATTTTATTAATTTTATTTAGTAGGGTCCTAAGTAATCCATTTCACACAACAGATGTTTACATATAGTCCACAAAACAAAAATGGAATTTATAAAAATGTCTCCACTTCACGTCTCCATGTGCAAGTTTACATACACTTGATTCTGTGTCATTATGTGGATGATCCACAGCTTTTTTTGTTTTGTGAAAGTTGATCATGTGTCCCTTGTTTGTCCTGAGCAGTTAGTTTTGTATAGTAACACATGATCAGCTTTAATTAAATGTGCCACCATTGTGGCACATTAAAGAGCAGACCACAAAACAACAAACATACATGCGTACCTCTTGCCTGCTTTCAGCTGGTTGGTCACATACTGGAGAAGACCAGCCAACTCAATGGGATATTTCCTGAAAACCGCTCCACAAAGACTAGCAAGGCCTATGGGAAAGACGTGATGATAAAAGCAAAATATTACCATAAGAATGAGCATTAGAATCTGTAAGAGGGCAAGTCAAGAATGTCACGCATTTGTGCTCCAAATTGGTTTCCGGACACACTCCAGCAGCAGGGCCAAAGCATTTAAAGAAATGACATTTAACGTCCATTAAGAATGTCAGATGGAAGTTCAATTTATTCAGCATCTCGGCACATCGAAGAGGTGTTTTAGAGGAAGGGAGGAAATGCGGCACTCACTCTGCAGCCATGATGAAATGGTCGTGTCATCATGTTTCATCTTTTCTTTCTCTGGGTTGGCTAAAGCTTCAATAATGCAATCTGCCCACATGGTCAAGGGCTCAAACACACCACGTCTCGCTCTTTAAAGATAACACATTCGCTATAAATGGCAGACACTGTTCAGACTATTACTCATACGGTCAGTCATTGTTTTGGCAAGTTCAAATGAAAATTAACAGTCTATTTTACTCTGCTGCTCTCCAAACTGCAGGAATACTTTTTCCCTCATTTTAAACACACAAAGCTGTCAGCTTCGGTGATGATGATGAAGTCAAGGTGAGCGATTACATGCTATTTTAATCACACAAATTACGGGAGATTCGAGGAGATCAGCAAGTTCCTGGGAGAGCTGTTATTAGCGGAGGGGGAAGATTATTATGCAGGAGGAGTGTAATTATTATAGCCGTCTGAAAGGATACAGGCCAGCACATCGTAGTTTAAAGAGGTGAGGTATTTGAGAGAGTCCACCACTGGAGTTATCAGGTTGTCATACCACTGGATCTGAGACAGAATCTGAAAGAAAAGAGCAACATTACATTCATTACCCTAACAATGGAGGTCTCATTCAATGATTCACTCAATAAAATAAAATAAAAAAAAAAAATGCAAATAAAGCCCCGTTATCCACTTTTTTGTCGTTGTTTTGTTTTTAAACCTGCATTTTTATTTTTATTCTCCGTAGTTCCACTTAAGTGATTTATTTATTTATGTTTTGTGACAAAAAGAGTCAAATTGTTACCTACCATTTTACACTCTTAAAATTAAACAGGCTGGTGTAAAATATAGCTTTAACTCCCTCACATCAATAACCATGTCTTTAGTCAAGTGTCACTCAAAATTCTGCTAAAAATAAATTCTCTTTAAAATGACATCATTTAACTTTTATAATGTATCATTTTCAACTGAAACATAAAAATATATAGAAGGACATAATTTCATTCATTTGCAATTGACTGGATTTTACAACTGTGTGTCTATCAGATTTGGCTTTTTTGTTTTAGGTGCTTTTTGAGGCTGTAAAAATCTCCTCCTCTTGCCAGAGTGTTACTTTTGGGTTGCTAGTGTGTTCCATGTGTGTTTGGTATGTCCTCAACAGTAATAGAGATCAACCGATAATCGGTTTTACAGATATTTTTAATATTTAAGCATTTTTCCTTCAGATACTGATTTGGTAATATCAGATCCACAAAAAACCCTGTTGTGTATTCACAGATGTAATATATTAAATAAAAATCAGTAATTGTTCTGAATAGCACTTATCAGGCATAAACATTTATAAAAGTAATTGGTATTAGTAGTAGTTTTTTTTTTTTTTTTTTTTTTTTAAAGGGTTAGTTTACCCAAAAATACGGCAAAGTCAGGTGATTTCAGCAGTTTGACACGCGATCTGAACCACTGATTCGAAACAAAAGATTCAAAGCAGTGTTTTAAAATCGGCCATGATGAGTTATTTTGTTTGTTTGTTTTTTTGGTGCACAAAAAGTATTATCGTCTTTATAAATTAAGGTAGAATCACTCTACTGTACTGAACTGTTTTAAATATGTTTTTAGTAGCTTTCTGGGCATTGAAAGTGTTAATTAACTTGCTGGCAATAGAGGCCTCACTGAGCCATCGGATTTCATCAAAACTATCTTAATTTGTGTTCCGAAGATGAACGAAGGTCTTACGGGTGTAGAACGACATGAGGGTGAATAATAAATGACATTTTCATTTTGGGTGAAATAACCCTTTAATAATCGGTCAATGTCTAAACAGTAAGTGATGCCTGTCTTTGCACACACCACTAATTATGCTTCCTAAGCATGTGGTAAAATACATTGTACAATTAGACAAGGGACATTTATTCATTTTTTTTTTTTTTCTAATTTCATGTTCAACTGTGGCAAGTGTTTGTAAGTTCAGTGGCAGCAGCATCAGTCAGTGGTCTCTCTTTCTCGGCATTCATAAATTGAGGAAAGGCATAAGAAAAGCACAGTCCTCTGCCAGTGATTGAATAACAGCCTTCGTCAGAGCTGATCTTTTATTTCACCACTGAATCTTCTGAATTTTTTTTCAGAAATGCTAATGAACTCAAAGGCTTGCCAACATCAGCCACTTCCAAATCTTTTCTTCTCAGTATACGAGAGCAAAACTCGTTGAGTCTCTCATCGCTGAAGACGTGCACAGCATGAACAGCAGAACAAGACTTCTTTAGAACTAACCCAGCAGAAAGGAGCACCGTGATGAAAACTTTCTGGTATATATGAAGATCTGTCAGCCGTGGTCGGCCCAGTCATAAATTTCTTACATTAGATGGAGATGCATGTGATTACCGTTAGCCTGCTGACTAATACAGCCTAAATTTAGCCTTGTTTTCATTCTTTCATTCTGATGTTGGGCATTAGGCCACTGGTCTGAGCTCATATGCATGCTTTTTAATCTGAGGAGCAATGAAAATTGATGGCATACTGCAGATTATAAAGGAGCCCCGTAAAAGCATGTCATTAGTCTAGCGCACCATTATGGCCGTCACAAGCAATAAAATACTCACATAATCAAAGAGAATGGTGGGGTTACTGTGGCTTAACTTTCCGATCTGCCTTCCTGAGGGCTTCACATTTTCTTTAGTCAGTCGCCTGGGGAAGAAATTCATAGAGAAGGGAAAAATGAGAAAGAGTGGCACTTAAACACCAAACAGACAATTAATCATTTATATGCTCACCGTCGACTAAAGACACACCTATAAATTGGTTATACTAACTAAAAACCACTGTCCACTTGTCCATTTAAAAAGGGTCATGACACAAGAAGTCAAATTTGCCTTTATCTTTTGACATATAAGAGGTCTTTGTACCATTAAAGCATCCTGTAAGTTTCCGAGCTTAAAACATCCTCCTCATTATAAACAAAGCATTTATTTAGTCAAGCTTCAAAACAGCTCGTTTTGATATTGCAGGATCTGTGATGCAACACTGGCAATACATTTGCATATGACTGCCTCTACAGCAAGACATCAACGAACAGTTATACATTACACCATAGGCCCCGCCCACTGGCATTCAGTCGCTTAACGGCTGACACTTGCCTACACCGGGTGTGAGAATTGTGTCAAAGCAAATAGAACTATCATAACTCACTAATGCTGTATACACTGAATACAGTATACAGATGCACATTCAGTTTCTGACAGACTCCACACAATTGAGTCTTTCGACAAGACAAATGAAAAATTAAAAGTGGATGATTTATTTTAATAGCGACCCAAATTGTGTCTGAGGATTATACGTTTGGTTGGGGCATTTTGTTTTGTAAATTAAGCACAACGTAACGGAAAGATCGCAAAGAAACTTTTTTGAAAGATGAAGCAGCCAATTCTACTGGATCTGACAGCAAAAAAAATCCAGCAATTATAATCACACAAAGCTCAACACAGCTGATATTTGGTACAGTTTTCGTCTTGGTGTGAACAGGCTTTTAGACAGGGAAAAACCCATTGTTCGACCACTAGCTAACATGGCTGCTCCAGTGTTGTGATTCTTGCATTAATTAGAATGTTCACATCATGACAAGTGACAGACCGGTGTGTCAGTTATCGGTGAGAGTGGACGGCTGTCCGCGTCCCGTCTCGTTCATGTTTCATGAGTCTTCACGCCTCTATGCTGATTTCTTATCACACATGCCAGTAGGTGCATGATGGACTGTCACATGACACACAGCGCCTCTTGGGCTGTTCTTTATAACGCCATTAATTGTGAGCGTGGGGGGGCCGTGTTTTCCTGCAGACCAGCTTTGTCTGAAGTGTGGCACAAAAGGGCCAATTAAAAAGTCAATTAATAAAGTAGCTGGGGGAAAACCCACACACACACACACACACACACACAGGAGGAGGGCACAGAGCCAGCACTGGCATTGTAGAGTTTCCATTTGAGCTGGTGAGCAGACAGAAGCTGCTGACTGCTCAGCTATGACGGTGTCATTGGTCTTAATAAGGGAGCCCTGCGTGTGTGTGTTCCTGAGCATTCCCCACGTCACATCAGGTGGCCTAATTGGTTTGCTTAACCTTCAGAGCACAATGAACAAGCTCTAATGACATCTTCTGATACCCAGCAGTCTAATAAAGCTCACATGAAGCACAGGACATCAGCTGTCTCACTAGTATGAATCTAACATGTTTCTTAGGGTCCCGATATACTTCAAGCGAATCGAAGAACGAAATGACGTGTAACAGGCAGGTGTGGCTCTGAGACTCCGCCTTCTTTGACATGGAAATCTTCTTCAATTAATTTCTTCTGTTCAGTCTATCAAAGCCAGATAGTAGAAACTCAAGTTGTAATTTTAAATCAAGAGACACTGACACTGTTTTTTTTCATGTTTAATACTGTAAAGGTGATTGCTTTAAAGCAATCTACTGTGAAATATGCTCTCTCTCTCTATTATTTATATACACATATATATGCATACATACATACATACATACATATATACACATATACATACATACAGTACAGTCCAAAAGTTTGGAACCACTAAGATTTTTAATGTTTTTAAAATAAGTTTCGTCTGTTGACCAAGGCTACATTTATTTAATTAAAAATACAGTAAAAAAAACAGTAATATTGTGAAATATTATTACAATTTAAAATAACTGTGTACTATTTAAATGTATTTGACAAAGTAATTTATTCCTGTGATGCAAAGCTGAATTTTCAGCATCGTTACTCAAGTCCTTAGTGTCACATGATCCTTCAGAAATCATTCTAATATGCTGATTTGCTGCTCAATAAACGTTTATGATTATTTTCACTGTTGAAAACAGTTGTGTACTTGTTTTTTTTTTTTTTTCAGGATTCCTTGATGAATAGAAATTTCAAAAGAACAGCATTTATCTGAAATACAAAGCTTCTGTAGAATTATACACTACCGTTCAAAAGTTTGGGGTCAGTAAGAATTTTTATTTTTATTTTTTTGAAAAGAAATTAAAGAAATTAACACTTTTATTCAGCAAGGATGCATTAAATCAATCAAAATTGGCAGTAAAGACATTTATAATATTACAAAAGATTCGATTTCAGATAAACACTGTTCTTTTGAACTTTCTATTCATCAAATAATCCTGAAAAAAATATTTTACACAAATATTGTGTACAATTGTACACATTAAATGTTTCTTGAGCAGCAGATCAGCATATTAAAATGATTTCTGAAGGATCATGTGACACTGAAGACTGGAGTAATGATGCTGAAAATTCAGCTTTGCATCACAGGAATAAATTACTTTGTGAAATATATTCAAATAGAAAACAGTTATTTTAAATTGTAATGATATTTCACAATATTACTGTTTTTACTGTATTTTTAATGAAATAACTGTAGCCTTGGTGAGCAGACAACTTCTTTTAAAAACATTAAAAATCTTAGTGGTTCCAAATATATATATACACACACACATATATACACACACACATATATATACACACACACACATATACATACACACACACACACACACACACACACACACACACACACACACACACACACACACACACACACACACACACACACACACACACACACACACACACACACACACACACACACACACACACACACACACACACACACACACACACACTTCAGATTGAAATAATGTAATGGAGCTTTGACTAAAGACATGGTTATAGTGCTGAACTGCAGAGCTGGTGATTTTTGTTTATTTTGTTGTTGAAAGGAAAGCGCGCAGCACATATAACATATTCATCTAAACAATACTTTAAGCAGTGCGGATGGCTAGATGTTCACTAACAGTATATCTCTGGTTATGTATTTCCAACTTCCTTTTGTTCATAGTTTGTATACTGTGAGTATATCAGGGCATTGAAATGCACTTTTGGCACCCCAATCAAAGTCAAGAAAGAGATGTTAAAGGTGCCCTAGAATTAAATATTGAATTTATAATGGCATAGTTGAACAACAGTTCAGTATAGGGCTGCACGATTAATCGCATGCTATTCTCACGCGCATTTCGTCAGTAAAGCCGGTTCCCTGATTACCGCTAAATCACCATCACCTGCTTTCAAATGAAGCGGTATTTAATAGACAGAGCCGTGGATCACGGACAAGCCACGCAATATCGCGTTCATTATCGCAGGCGATTCATCTGCGATATGAACGCGATATTGCGTGGCTTTTCAGTGATCTACGGCTCTGTCTATTAAATACCGCTTCATTTGAAAGCAGGTGATGGTGATTTAGCGGTAATCAGGGAACCGGCTTTACTGACGAAATGCGCGTGAGAATAGCATGCGATTAATCGTGCAGCCCTAGTTCAGTACATGGAAAAGACATACACAGAGTTTCAAACTCCATTGTTTCCTCCTCCTTATATAAATCTCATTTGTTTAAAAGACCTCCGAAGAACAGGCGAATCTCAACATAACACCGACTGTTATGTAACATAGTCGGGTGTACGCCCCCAATATTTGCATATGCCAGCCCATGATCGAGGCATTACACAAGGGCAGAACATCTGGATCTGTGCAAAGCTGAATCATCAGACTAGGTAAGCAAGCAAGAACAATAGCGAAAAATGGCAGATGGAGCAATAATAACTGACATGGTCCATGATAACATGAGATTTTTAGTGATATTTGTGAATTGTCTTTCTAAATGTTACGTTAACATGTTGCTAATGTACTGTTAAATGTGGTTAAAGTTACCATCGTTTATTACTGTATTCACGGAGACAAGAGAGTCGTCGCTATTTTCATATTAAACACTTGCAGTCTGTATAATGCATAAACACAACTTCATTCTTTATAAATCTCTCTAACAGTGTGTAATGTTAGCTTTAGCCACCCAGCATAGCCTCAAACTCATTCAGAATCAAATGTAATACATCCAAATAAATACAATACTCACATAATCCGACGCATGCATGCAGCATGCATGACGAACATCTTGTAAAGAACCATTTTGAGGGTTATATTAGCTGTGTGAACTGTTTTTATGCTGTTCAAGGCAAGCGCGAGCTCCTGGACGGGGGAGCGGGAGATTTAAAGGGGCCACAACCTATATATCGGTGCATAGTTAATGATGCCCCAAAATAAGCAGTTAAAAAAAAATTAATTAAAAAAAAAAAAAAAAAAACTATGGGGTATTTTGAGCTGAAAACTTCACAGACACATTCAGGGGACACCTTAGACTTATATTACATCTTTTAAAAAAGTTCTAGGGCACCTTTAAAAACAGTTGTGGGGAAGAAAGAGTAGGAGAAGATTTGCTGATTCTCTCTTCCATGATTCTGAAACCTTCAGAATTTACAATTCAGCTTAAGGCTCGATATACTTCAAGCTAAATCAAAGAACCTTTATTCTGTAAAAGAGCTCCAGCTGGTAAAAAAGTGAACTACCTTTGAACTACCATTTGTCTGTGGTGATTACATAACAGGTAGATGTGGCTCTGAGACTCCATCTTCTGACATGGAAATCTTCTCCAGTTAATTTCTTCTGTTCAGCTCGTCAAGGTCAGACACAAGTAAATACATGAACACACTGCAGAGGTGCTTTATAGTAGAAACTGAAGTTGTAATTCTAATCGAAATTGACAGCAACACTGTCATGTTTGATACTGTAAAGCTGCTTGCTTTAAAGCAATCTATTGAATAAAGTGCTATATAAACTAATGTAACTAATCTTACATAATGTTTGGAAAGGCTGAAGTGAATTACAAGGACAATCATGGTTTTCATTGTGTAGTATATGGGTGGTGAGAAACCCAGGTTTTTGCTTGATGTTGCAGTGCTTACAATGTGCAGTTTTGCTGGCATTTCAGTGTTTTGTTTTGTTTGTTTTTTTTCTGCCAAATGCTCTACGAAGTCATTATTTATGCCGTTTGGAATGCAACATAGACGGCTGCTTTCAAATGCCCGTGTACTTTTTGTGATTGTTCTGAAGAGCGTTAGCGGCATGAGGCTATAGGGATTTTCAGGTAAGTAATTAGATTAATTTTGCATCATAAAAGCAATTTGAGTTGCAAGTGCATTAAACTAAAGTGAGTCATGTCTTAAGGGGTTAAACTGATAGAACATCTGAAATGTCAAAACAGATCTGTGCAGTAGCGTAAACGCAGCTATTAGGAAGCGGCCTATGATGTCAGCAGTAAAAATAAAACAGCAATAATGCTGAGAAAAAGAGAAAACCTATCAATGCACTTGTCAGGAAACTTTCAAGATACTTAAAATCACTTTCAGATACTGAAGGCAGACTATGTTTCTTTATTCATATCAACAATTTGCTTGTGTATTTTGAAAACATTTTTAGAAAATTACTTGATTAACAGAAAGCAAATGGAGTAATTGTAGGGCTAAGCGATTTCTCAGATTTTTTTCGATTTATTCAAATTTAATATTACTATTAGACATGTTGACAATACAGCAATGATAACAGTTAAGAGAAGAAAATTATCCAACCACAAGATGGTGCTCTGGTGTGATGCTCTATGGACATAGAGAACACATTGCTAGTCTTAAAGGGATAGTTCACCCAAAAATGAAAATTATCCCATGACTTACTCACCCTCAAGCCATCCTAAGTGTATAAGACCATCTTCTTTCAGGTGAACACAATTGGAAATAATATTTAAAAATATCCTTAGTCCTCCAAGGTTTATAATGGAAAATTTTAAAACAAAACAAAATGCACCCATCCATTAAAAAAAAAAGAAGAATCCATGCGACTCCAGAGGGTTAATAAAGGCCTTTTGAAGCAAAGGGATGAACTATACTTTTAAGCGGCTGTTCACTCAGAAATGCGCAATTGCGTAAAAAAAAAAAACAACGAGACACGGGCAGTGGAATGGGAAAAAAAGCTAAGTTATTAAACATGAGTTGAACTTTAACTTGACCACCGTGTTTTTAGAATGCCGTTTCATTGGGTGAGACACTGCAAATGTAGCTGAAATCACTTCATTTATTTGTGACATTGAAAATGGAAGGCCAATTCAAGCACATTGAATTGTGGGACACATTATTGCACAGTGTGCTCTAGTTGTGTATTTTTCTGGCTATTGTCCAGTATACATTCTGAAGTATGTTATGTCAGACAGACCCTGTGTGTCTCGGTATGAACGCAGAAGAACGCACTGAGCTCTCAGATGAAAGCCTAATGCAGATTTTGGAGAGTGTGTACGTCTCTTCACCTCCTCCTGTCATCCTGCTGAATGAAGAGCTACTCCTCTATATTTATGCCTCAGTGCTCACAGATCCTCCGCAGCAGCACTGCAGTCTAACACACCACCTGCACCTCCTACAATAACACACTCAACTAATGTCTCGCAGCCGACAGCACAGACACACACAGTCATGTAAGGCCACTGAATGGAAAATGGTGCATGCAAAATTACTCCAATTTGGTCAGATTTATATAAAAAAATAAATTTAAAAAAAGCTTAAAAGCTAAATAAAGCATTTAAAAAATCAACGTGAACCAGAAGTTGTGACTGACTACATATTTTCAGAGTGAAACTGAATACTGAATGAGAAAAATAGTTCCTTACACGTTTGACATGTGCCGATAATGAATATGCACAATATTGTTATCATAGGCACATTTCAAAATACTATAAATAATAATTTATTACCAAGTATTAAAATTTTTATAATGCATTTAATGCATCAACTGTATAAAATGCACAACAACGCTGTATTCTGCGTCAAAGGTTCACGCGCTCAGATGTAAACAAGCCCAATGTGCACAAGAAGCACATGGCGGAACGAGGGAAGGAGACATGCTGAAAGTGCACGTTCACTCTCTGACAGCAGAGGGTGCTGATGGAACAGCAGAATGCAGTGGTTACCCCGGAAACCCCACAAACCCCACAAACAAAGCAACTGTGCTAGTGAAGTTTTTAAAATGCTTCAAACAGCCATTCATTTTTACGTTTTTTTTTTTTTTTCTCGTTGTTCACCACAGCACCAAATGCATGATACTTAAAGACTTAATAGGCTATTTATTTTCAAACTTAAACATTTTTATATTTTGATCTGGACTACAACATGCCCTAATGATTTGAAATGTTATGATTATTTGTTATTGTTCAGTAAAACTTTGAGACATACGGCTTCATTAGTTAACATGTTATTTCATTATTACCAAACTGACAATGAAAAATACTTATAAAGCATTAATTATTCTTAATGTTAACTAAAATCAAAAGAACTTATTTAATGGACCTGAGATAAAACAAACAATGATCAGTTGTATTTCTCAACTAGCATTAAAGGGATAGTTCACCCAAAAATGAAAATTTGATGTTTATCTGCTTACCCCCAGTGCATCCAAGATGTAGGTGACATTTTTTCTTCAGGCGATCACAAATTATGATTTTTAACTGCAACCGCTGCCCTCTGTCATTCAAATAATTGCAGTAGATGGGAACTTCATCTATAAGAGTGCATAAACCTTGCTTAGACAAATCCAAATGAAACCCTGCGGCTCGTGACGACACATTAATGTCCTAAGACACGAAACGATCGGTTTGTGTGAGAAACCGAACAGTATTTATATAATTTTTTACCTCTAATACACCACTATGTCCAACTCCGTTCAGCTTCCGGTGAGTGAGGTCAGATCGCGCTCTGACAACGGAAGTGATGTCTCGCGCTCATTGAAGTATATGGGCGAGACATCACTTCCGTCATCACAACGCGTTTTTTGACCTCACTAGCAGGAAGCTGAACGGAGTTGGACATAGTGGTGTATTAGAGGTAAAAAATTATATAAATACTTTTCGGTTTCTCACACAAACCGATCGTTTCGTGTCTTAGGACATTAATGTGTCGTCACGAGCCGCAGGGTTTCATTTGGATTTGTCCAAGCAAGGTTTATTCACTCTTATAGATGAAGTTCCCATCTACTGCAATTATTTGAATGACAGAGGGCAGCGGTTGCAGTTAAAAATCATCATTTGTGATCGACTGAAGAAAAAATGTCACCTACATCTTGGATGCACTGGGGGTAAGCTGATAAACATCAAATTTTCATTTTTGGGTGAACTATCCCTTTAACAAAAAAAAAAAACTTTCTATAACAAATGTAGCTATTGCTCAATCTTATTTAATGCATTAAATAATGAGACCTTATTGTGAAGTGTTACCTGTTGTTCTTTATAGCCTAATTCTTTTGCACTTTAATGAAATTTAAACTAAAATTTTTGCTTTATATATTTTGTGTATTGTATTATTGTATTTAAACATTCAGAGTTCTTTTTGTTATTACAAAAAGAATTCTTAAACCTATTATACTATGACAACACTTTTTTTGCAACTTATTTCAATATCATGATAATACCGTATACTGTGATAAAAGCTTCAGCAATTAATCGCAACATGAAAATCTAATACTGTCACATGCCTAGTACTACAAATCAACTTCTGCCTTGACAATCCATAGATTATCATAGAATAAAAATTACTAACCAGAACAACTAAAAGCTAACCATAAAAATAACTGCAACAAAAAAACAATCAGTACATGCAAAAAGTAAACAAATGTTCCCATTTAAAAAGCAGAATAAATTGGACAGAGGTATCACTTGTAAGGCCTAAGCTTAGTCTGGTCATATTCATGAGTTTGATACTTTCAATTGAACAAGCAAAAATGCAAAACTACTTGCACAAGCTACAAACAGCATCCAATGAAAGAGACTAAACGGTTGAGAGCAGCCCTGACACATGCGAGAGCTTGACTTGGCCCGTTTGACAGGCGACCTTGAGCTTCCCCCTCTTTCTCCCTGAACGCTTTTGACATGTTTAGCCTCAGTTCATTCTCCACTCTCTCCCTCCCCATCCAATTATCTGCCAAAATATCATCATTTATTCAACACACTTGAAAAGAAAGCAAAGAATCTGATGCAGCAATTCTGCAAACCCTTTCAAAGAGCTCATCTATATGCGCAGGGAACTGAACACACACAGCAATAAAAACCTTGTTCAAGGAGAACTGCCGTTAAAGTTGTACCGCTCGGTGATGTAACATCATAAACCTACTCAGTCTAAGGGCAATGGTTGCAGTCAGTAATGGGACTGCAGAGGTGAAAACACCAAAAAATAAACCGCCATTTAAAATATCCATTTATAAAATTTAAGGCAGACCTATCATGAGCTTGGAGTTTGTTAAATGATGGCATTTCCAATGAAAAAAAAATATATATAAAATTTCATATAATTAATTAATATTAATAAATATATATATATATATATATATATATATATATATATATATATATATATATATATATATATATATATATATATATATATATATATATATATATATATTATATATATATAATTTATTTATTTTTTCCCCCCATTGGAACAAATGCCATCATTTAACTCCAATCTCATGATAAACTCCAAGCACATGATAGCTCATCTGATGAAGTTAAAAACCACACTACTCATAATTCTGAGAGAACCACCTATAAGAAACAGGAATGGCATCAATCGTCTCAGCTTTGAGGATCTAGAAGTTAGCTAGGTAACATTATCCTGTTTGTTAGATGACTAGTAAGAGGACTTGTGTTTAAGAGGCCACTCAAAAATGACAATTCTGTCATTATTCACTTCTTTACTGTGTCACTGGGCACCATATGTAAATGGATGCAGATAGCAGAAGGGAAAGATATAAAAATTAAAAACTAAAAGGCCCGTTCACACCAAGAACAAAAACCATTAAGATAACTATAGTGATGACAGTATTAGCATTCACACCAACACACAATATCATTTTAAAGGTCCCGTTCTTCGTGATCCCATGTTTCAAACTTTAGTTAGTGTGTAATGTTGTTGTTAGAGTATAAATAAAATCTGTAAAATTTTAAAACTCAAAGTTCAATGCCAAGCGAGATATTTTATTTAACAGAAGTCGCCTACATCGAACGGCCAGTTTGGACTACATCCCTCTACTTCCTTCTTTAATGACGTCACTAAAAAAGTGTTTTGACTAACCTCCGCCCACAGGAATACACAAAAAAGGGGGCGTGGTCTTGTTGCGCTCCCATGAAGAAGAGCAAGAGTTGCGTTTGTAGAGTGTGTTTGTCGCCATGTCGTCGAAACGCTGCACATTTTGCTGAGGACAGCTTCCTCAATCTCAATCAGTTTAATGCCGGATTCGCACAAAGATTATTCTTGAAAGATGGAGCAGTTCCCTCTTTGTCTGGAGAAGGCGTTGTTTATGGACCACAACCGGTAAGCTAAGCTGCTGTCGAATCACAACACAGGAACCGCTGGTACAATCAGAACTTGTTACGTATTTCTGAAAGAGGGACTTCATAGAACAAGGAAGTCATCAGCCCGTTTTTATGACAGTGGAAAAAGCGGTATACAGATAAGTAAATTATGTGAAAAATACTGTGTTTTTTTTACACGCGAAACATGAACACGTTATATTGCACACTATAAACACAATCAAAGCTTAAAAAAAAACAAAACAAAAAAAAAACCACGAAAAACGGGACCTTTAACTTCTGCCACTTTAAATGTTTGAGGTCTTTAAAGCAGGATGGATTTTGATTGGCTGTCAATGTTTTTATCATTCATCAGCCTTAAAAAAAATATATTGGTCTGATATGGATTCCAAAGATATCGTTTGACTGTGCCATTTTATTAGAACTATATATTTATTGTTATCATTATAGTTATCGTTCTTGGTGTGAACGGGCTTAAACTTGTGTTTTTACCACACCAAGTCATCATAAAACTTGAAATACAGCCAAGGAGTTATGGACTTATGCAGTTTTTTTTTTTTTTTTTTTTTTTTCTCCATTTAAGCACTTGACAGCCCAATTCTCCATGTAGTTCCATTATATGGAAACAAGTAGTCAATAGATTCTACAGCATTTCTTCTTGTGTTTCAAGTAAAGAAAGAAATTGTGGGTTTAGAACAGCATGTGAGTAAGTCACAGTCTTAAATAGAACTAATTCCTTTAATATGGAATTTTAGCATTAGAGTATTAAAAGACGCAAGTGGAGTTTTCTGATAAGAAAATGCCTTAAACCCAAACTGGTTCAATTACATTCGCAGTGCTTCATATGGAATCAGTAGCTACAGTAGAAGAGTTGTGTACCCTTGCCCGTTTACTGGTATTTAAAAAAAAAAAAAAAACTTTTTTGCTCAAGGCTTTGGTTCCATTCTTTATGTAAAACAAACATGGAGGAAATAAAAAGAACAGGTATCTCGCAACAGTACCTACACTTATCATTCAAAAGTTTGGGGTCAGTAAGATTAACATTTTTGTGAAATATTACAATTTAAAACTCTATGTTAATGCTTCAAAATGTAATTAGCTCCTGTCTTCAGTTTCACACGATTCTTCAGAAATCATTCAATGATGCTGATTTGTTGTTTGAGAAACATTTATCAATATTGAAAACAGTTGTGCTGCTTCAAATTTTTATGAAAAGCAATACATTTTCCAGGATTCTTTGACAAACAAAGTTAAAAAGAACAGTATTTATATGAATGTATTAGCATTTATTTTCCTTTAAAACACAATGTCTTTACTAGGGCTGTCATGATTCACAGGAGAATACATCAATGTGTTTCTAAATATGCAAACTAGTCATCCCGATTTCAAAATAAAAGCTCAGAGTTTGCATGTTTTGTTGTCCACATTCTTGTTCAAGACATTACAGGCTGTAGCATTTTTATCATAAAGAAAGTGGCAAAATATTAAATATTAAGTGGACATTTAAATTAAATGTAATTTAACAGAAAACAGTCATTGTCCATCTTAAGTAAATTTAGTATTCATTCATTTCCATTGTAAAAAAACATTAGTTATTCATTTAGTTCATTTATCTATACAGCAGCAAAACTAGATGGTCACTGTTGAGTTTTGACCATCTTCTCAATATAAGAAAATAAACTTTCCCTGGGCTTTTTACTCCACAAAAGGTCTCCTAATTACACCACACTAGCATGTTCAGTAAAGAAAATTCAAGATAATAAAGACTGAATTCAGAATTCCATGTGATTTTCATCATAAAAATTCTTTAAAACTAGGAACACCTCTTCTCACTACAGGCCAGAGGACCTCAGTTTCAGGATTATATTGCAGAGCCTTTTTGAAGACCTAATTTAGATTGAGCTAGAAAGTAAACTTACTTCATGATGTATTTGGCTCGGTCTACCGTTTGAGCCTTGATTTTCACCAGAAGGGGATGATTGCCATACGTCTCATTCTTCCACTGCCCATAGAGGCGATACCTAATTTCACAAAACAGAGATTCTTGTGTAAGGCAACACAAATTTATATTATTTATATATTTGCATTGCCTTACTCATCAAGGCATTCTAACTGCGTTTAGATGCATGTATAAGGAGAATATATGGGAATATCATTAAAGGAATAGTGATGCAGCAGTAAAAACGGCCTCATTCTTCAGATGGTATATGATCACACACAATCATTTGATATAACAACTCCCATGATAAAACAGCACATAATGTTGCACATCTACGATCACGTTTAACAGTTTTTAACTAGGGATGCTCACATTGACCGTTTAACCGTTAACCGAAAGTAAGAATTTTAACCGATTAATACTATCAGTTAAACGTTTTTTTTTTTTTTTTTGCTGTTTGCTGCATGGTTAAAGAAAAAATATGCTATATATACATATATGCTTATTTGTTAACTGGCAGGGCATTTCACACGTGCCAGACATATTTCGCTAAGCAACAAGCAAAATGAAGCGAGCGAAAAGAAGTACTGACCATTTCGATAGAAAGGGTCAGGCGCGCCGTTGGCACGGGGGACAGGGGGGATCCCCGCAGTTTTGAAAAGACAGAATTCGACCCCCGCACTTTTGATAAGGGCTGCTTCAATCAGATATTTTCTTTCAAATGAGACCATTTTCACGTTTCTGTGAGCTTTCGTTCATAAATAATCAACTGTTTTGTCGCAGATGTGAAGAAGAGGAAATGTGTGCTCTCGAACAGAGAAACACGCGATCTCCAAGCAATCAATCACAGCGTGCTAACGTTTTAGGACAGGTCGATGGTATTTAAATCGTGGCCGAACGTTAGCGTTTGTCAATCAACCAAAACCGTCCATTCAGAAACCGATAAATTTGACACTTTAAGGTAAGAGGCTGATCTCTCAGATTGACGCGCGAGCTGGCTTGACTGAAGTTTTCGTGAGGATTTGTAGTTTATGGACTGTTTTGAGTTCGGTAATTACATCTAGAAAGTTGAAAGCATTGATGGCATCTATAAAAGAGAGATCTAAAAGCGAAACGAAAATTATTGCCTCGACCGGCGACAGTGGGGAGGACGCACGAGAGGAGACCTGCGCGTTTAATTGGTATGTGTATAGCTACTGTAATACTGCATTTACAAAGCTCATCAGTGGCATGCACTTTGATCACGAAAGTGAAAGTGCCTTTTGCGGTCGCATCGCGGTGCCCCCGCGTTCCCATTTCTCTCGATGTGAACCGTGAGCTCCAGTCAATTACAATTTAGGGCCATGGTATACTTCATTTCCCGCATTCCGCTCAGTCTCGTGCGCGAGCCTTTCAAAGAAACTCCTTTGCCCATGAGCGCGGAAAGACGCGTTCGGTATGCACATGTGCACCGTCCGTGGCCATAACAATAACAATCCTTGAGGTAGTCCTGCTATTTTTATTTGACGGAAAAATGTCTAAAATACCGGTTGTTCAAAGCTTCAATGGATTCACCGTGTTTTTGTTTTGTCATCTTAATTTGTTAAACATTTAAGTGAAAAATATTTAGTGTAGGCCTATTTATTTTATGCCTTTTATTTAAATTATTTTTTTCTGTTGTCAGAAACGCTGCAGGTGCGTGACAATTTTATAATGTGAATCCAGGTTCTGTTTATCTGTTCTATGCTGCTGTTTGCATGTTAAAATAAACCCGTGGAAGACACAGACACTCGTCAATTGTATTTTTTATTTAATGTCATATATATGTCATATAATCATCATATAGGCTATACAATATTATAATCTTATCAGTTAACGGTTAATAATCGGATAACGAGCGTCGGTTGTCGGTCAAGAAATTTAACCGAAATGAGCATCCCTATTTCTATCAGATAAAGTAAGCTGAAGACATCCTTTGACTATATTTAGAATGAATACATTTTTCAGGTTTTTAAAAGCTTAAAAAGGTTTTAAAGCCAATACAGTCCATCAGAAAAAAGGAAAGACAGACGGATAGATCGATATGTTGCTTGGGTGTTTTAGCATGTTGCCAACATGTTTTAGATTGCTGCTAATGAGTTTCTAGAATTTATTAAGACATTAAGCCCGAAACACACCAAGCCGACAGTCGGCCGTCAGGCAGTTTTTGTTCGTCGGCCGACTAAGTTTACTCAGTGTGTTCCACACCGTCGACTGAAGTTGGTCCTCATCGGCTTTTTTTCGGCCGATTTGACATGTTGAATGACATGTCAATATTTGACATGTCTGATCATTCTGATTGGCTGTTCAGCTACTGCCACCTGCTGGTACGGAAAGGCTTCTTACGCAGGCACAGAACGGACGTGCTACTTGGCTGTCGGGTGTGACGGTTTGGTGTGTCAGGGCAACTTTGAACCCAGACTCTGCCGACATGAGCCAACCCCGCAGTCTGCTTTCTTCGCCACTAGTTTGCAGGCGTCGGCTTGGTGTGTTCTGGGCTTTAGAATGATTTAGCATGTTTTAATGTGAATCATCACACTGCTAGCATGTTTCTAGCATTTTCTTGCCAACATTTGCGATTTTCAAAACATTTGGTAACTAAAAAGAATTTCATAAAATTTAATGACAACATGATACAATGTTTACATGGTACAATAAAATATCCTACCGTTTTTATTAATGCTTGACACAAATTTCATGATTTCAGTTTATATGTTTGCGATACAATTCTGATCTTTGTTCAATATAGATTAATTTGAATAAATATCCGGTACAAAAGCTACATGTTCATTTTTCTCAAGGAAAAACTCAACTAATACTGTAAACATTCAGGGATTATTAAAGGTTAAAATTAACAACTCAAATTAATTATAGTTATCTTAGACATTTAAATCTGCTTTGAGTGCACAAATACTGCTTTCACAATGCCGCCTAAACACCTTCTGTGACCGTCAAGCAGATGGGGTCAGCAGCTTATATACAATGACCTTGCACGGTATGGGGAAAATGTGATTGGTGCAGACTGGTCCAATCAAAAGGTTGCAGGTCTTTAGCTGTGCTTTCGAGTTGCTCTCGCAATTCTCAATGTCATATGCCAAACGGTCTGTGCAGCGCATTGGCTTTTTTAAATTTGGTGTGAGATTTACCTGGGCAGTGTGAGACAGAGCCTTAAAGCATGTCTTGTGCCAAATGCAGTTTTATTTTTTGTTTTTGTTCATATATTTGCTTATATTATACACTGTCCAGAACAGGTAGACCTACAAGTTAGGGGAACAGTGCTTTGTGATGAACTGACCATACCTGTGCTGGTAGGGGAAGAGTTTAAAGAAGCCCCAGATCTCTTCCGACATGCAGGCATTGCACTCCATGAGTGAGAGAGATGGTAACAACACCTGATCAGCAATACTGAGAAAACAGCTCAGCAGAGAGTCCTGCCAAAGACACAGACAGATCCATCACTTCATATACCTCTATACAATCAGCTCTCACACAGGCTGGAGACCAGCATTCGCTCTCAGTCACTGCTTTAATCAAGGGCCCGAAAAAGAGATCTCTACTATATCTTGCCCGTATTGAATATCTTGGAACCGTTTAAAATCTCTCAAGAAAACTCATTTGGCCACTGCATTGGCCAAATGCATACAAATAAAATTAGCAGCTGTTCAGTGTTAAAAATCATTAACATTATTAGTTTGGGAGAATATATCAAGGGTTTAATTTGGTTTAAATTGGCATCAAAAAATGTCAAAATACACCATACAGTCAGCACTGATCTTCGAGAATTTAGCAAACAAAAAAGCCATAAACCATTGCTGTTTTTATACAACTTTAGATTCCCACTTAGGACTTTCCATGACTCACCGTTTTGTCCTTGATGTCTTGTCTGCTTTTACTTTGGTACTGAGAGAGAGAGACACAAATACACAGACAGACAGTGATCAATAGAGGCTAACCGACAATAAAGTGAGACTACACAACTCACACAGGTTACATTAAAGTGAGCCGAAGAGCTAATAACAGCCCTGATATAGAGCTCATCAACCTCGGGGACACACCATTACATTCTCTGACTCCCAAAAAATACAAGGACAATTATGTAATAATACTGGAGGAAGTCCATCTATCTGGCTATTAAAGCATAATGTACAGTAGTGAAAAGTGGTGAATCATTTCTACATTTATGTGAGCCAACACTCACACCCATTGTATAGCCAACATACAGTTGAGATATTTGTATTCATAAGGTGTTGTAATGATTGCAATTGTTTTTTTGTTTTTTTGCATCAGCACTATCCACCCATCCATCACGCAAACCACTTGTCCTATATTAGGGTCAGGGTAGTGTTGTCAAAAATATTGTTATTTTGCTATGTATCGATACTGAAATATCTGAAACAATTCCAATACTCCTTTCTGCAGTATCGATAAACCAGTACCAGATGCGCTTTCTTGCTCTCCTCTCATACAGAGAGTTGACAGGCGTTGTTGACATAGCCTTGGTGTGACCGGGTCAGAATTTCAGCAAGGGATTGTGCATAATTCTACTCCTTCCCGCAGACTGAGCTCACATCCGAAGAACACACACATAATAAAGCCGCCTCTAACATACAAATGCCAAAATTAGCTCTTTTTCATGGATTAACAGTCAAATATACTCAAAAATAATGTTACAATGTCTATCTTATACATATCTATATAAATAGTTGGCTATGATTGAGGGGAAAAAAACCTTTTGAATCAGTGCAAAAACAAATTAATATTGAGAAATACTGAAGATATAATTGCAGCCATGTGTCATTCTTCACCTCTTTCATAAAACTCTTGCCGAGTCGCACAATCTTGGCAAACAGGATGGGGTCATGGGACAGGTGAGGGCCCAGGTAGCACAGCATGGTGAAGACATCCCTGGAGAGATCGTCAAAGCTTTCGGCCGGCCGCGGTGCCTGTTTGTTCCGCAGAGGTGTCATTAAACCACCTTTGGCACCTTTAGGGACTCCGGCCCTAAAAATACAACACATTCAAAGAGCTCAACACACGGCTCAGCCATATACAACTGCTGTATAATTTTCACTTGTGCTTCTATCTCAGCTCTAGAGCCTGACAATACTGCTCAAAGCACGTCTCATGTGGACCATGTTCTGATCGCTGTAGGGTGTGTATGACCACGTACACACTGCAGGTAAATTCGGTGGTCAGCTCACCTTTTAGCGCTGAAACCCAATTTACACACAATTTAGTAATTTTAACCAAATTAACTCCAGAAAAATGCAGGTAGTGATGACCTCATTCACAAAAAAAAATTAATGCTGCATCAGAGATATGTCTCTTCTGTATGTGTACGGTGCAAGACACTCCATACATTCGTGTTGCCTGATCTTGCTAAAAAAACAGCGAACAAGAACAAGCTCATAATAAAAAAAACACAAATGATTTGTACACACACACACAAAAAAAAGATCACAATAACGTGCCTGCACCTGCCCACTTTAAAGGTGCCGTAGAACGCGTTTTCACAAGATGTAATATAAGTCTAAGGTGTCCCCTGAATGTGTCTCTGAAGTTTCAGCTCAAAATACCCCCTAGATTTTTTTTTTATTATTAATTTTTGTAACTGCCTATTTTGGGGCATCATTAAATATGGACCGATTCAGCGCGCGGCCCGTTTAAATAAAAAAAAAATCCATATGGCACTATTATTGTTAATTTTATTTCTTAATATAACAACTATTGTAGTTTTATGAGAACGTTTTATGAAATTGATTAGACATCCTTTTTGATTAAAATTTAAAACAACAATTAAAACAGAAACCAGAAAAAATAAAATTATAAATCTGGAATTTGGGAAAAAATAAAACTGATTTCATAATCAGAGTAATGGTTCTCTGTTAATTTAGAGCTAAACATAAACTCTGGATCTGTGATTCAGTGAGGCAGTCAGGATGATTCAGTGACTGAGTAGATGGCTGTAAACTAACACAGAACGTTGTTACAGGCCCAGAACAGAAGACGTGTCTAATAGCTGTACCTGCGGTAGAGCGGCTCCACGATCAGGTGAAGCAGTTGGCACAGTGCAATGGCGATGGCCTTGTGGGAGGTGGCGTAGAAAGCTGGCATCTGATCCATGATGCTCTGAGCGTGCTGCCAGTCACCGATCCTCAGCAGCGCCTCCAGCAGCCCCAGCTTCTGGTTATCAGGAGGCTGACATGAGAGGAAAAACAGATTAGAGGAGTGGAGGACACACCTCCACATACGGCATCATTACATGCTTTTCTGTTCATTATCTCGTCTGGTGAGTCTGAGGGGATTCTTATCTTCAGAGACAGACGACACACAACATCTGTGTTGTTTCATACAGCTTACAAGTCATACAAATGCAAAGTCTAATTACCCACAACTACTACTGCAAAACCTGGATATTCATATATTCAGTTGGAATGAGATAAAATGTTTAAACTAGGCTGCCACTAACAATATTTTGATAATTTGTGAATTTTGTTTTTTATTTATCTGATATTCCACATCATGCCCAATGCTCTGCATCGACTGCACAGTAAATGCACTCTGTCAAAGCACAAGAAAAAAATGAAACTATATTCAACAAACTTATAAACATGCTCTGAATGTCTTATCCACTTGTCCTCCATTTTTTAAGTACTGCAAAAGGTTTTCTATGCAAATTGTTTAAATATCTCTTTAACATTCTTGAAATCGAAAATGGTTGCAACTGTTTTATTCAAAGTCACATGTGTTAGAGAAAAGGAGATGCTCCAACACTTTTTTTTTTTTTTTTTTTTTTTTAAATTTATTTATTTATTTATTTATTTATTTATTTATTTATTTATTTATTTATTTATTTATTTATTTATTTATTTATTTATTTATTTATTTATTTATTTATTTATTTATTTATTTATTTATTTATTTATTTATTTATATATATATATATATATATATATATATATATATATATATATATATATATATATATATATATATATATATATATATATATAAAAAAAAAAAAAAAAAAAAAAAAAAAAAACCACTACATTATATTCGCTTTATTATTGGTATCAATCATTCTGGTTTACCATCTTCATTTGTCAATATGAAATGTGAACATTTAAATGTCACTCAATAATAAAACATTATCATTTAGCAGGAATCAAGGGGTCATATCATGGAAAACACAATATTCTTGCTCTGTTGAAATAAAATAACTTTGTTGTAATATTTAGAAATAACTTACAGCTTTACCAAGAATTTACCAGAGGTTGATGATTAATATATATTTTTTATATATAGTTCAAAACCCAGGGTTCCTACACATTTTCCATTTCAAAATTCCATACTTTTCCAGACTTAAATTTCCAGACCTCCTTCCAAACAATTTTCTGCCATTGGTAAGCCTCGGTCTCCTTTTCTATGTTTTCTCTGCTTCATGTTTGTAGAAGGGGTCTTACAGTCTTTTAGTGATTTTTACATCATTGTTTGATTGTTGAAATAAAGTTTTGTATTTAGTATTCACGTCTAGGCCCTTCTCTTCTTAAAACTACGTTCCCGTGTGACTTCTGTTGGGGATTAATCTACAAGTACTAATATATTCCCTGTTTAAAAGGGTAGTGACTTTGTTTCCCTTTCTGACCATACCACTCGCTACATATTTAATATTTAATTTGTTTAACATTCTAATAAATCGACACATTTACTTCATAGAAATCCTTCTCTGATTTATCCATTCTGTTCTGTTGTCAGTATTTGTTGATATCAACACATTTCTATAGAGTAGCCTACGAGTACGAGTAGCCTACAAAAGCGCAGTATCAGTTTCCGTAATATTTTAGAAATGCATAAGTTTATAAACATCTGCAAAGTAAAAAGAGGTGTAAAAGGTGGTGTGTAGGGGGGTCTGGGGGCATCCTCCCCCAGGAGAAGATTTTTGTGATTTTAACATGTAAATGAAGCATTCTGGTGCACTCTGACAACAACATAAATGGCAAAACCAACATTTGTTTCAAGTAAAAAAAATAATAATAAATTATTGACAGTAGGGCTGAGAATTGACACAAATTTCACAATTGAATGCGATTTTGATTCAGAAGCTTGCTTGATTTTGAAAATTTTGATTTTGAAAACTTTTGAAAATTTGATTTTGATTTGATTACCTTCGATTCAATATTGATTCATTTGGGGCCTATCAGGTCAAGTACATGGCAAATTTCCTCAAAGAAAAAAAAAAATTCTCTCAACTAATGCTGTAAATTATACAAGGAACCACAGCTGGTCCATCATTATAATAATAGGTTAAAACTGATTTGCAAGCTACTTTCATATAGGCTAAATTAAAGGAAGTTTATATAAATTTATGACAATTATTTTTCTACTCTTTTTTTATTTTTATTTAGGCCTAAACATTTAAATGGTGGCTGTCATGAAACAGATTTATACATTTAATATCGAAGCACATGTTAAGTACAAATACAATGAATATGCAATAGCCTATAGTGCATATATTTAGCAAAATGCTCCTCTTGAAGTTCATTTTTGTAGCTGAATAATGAGTTTTTGGCCATTGAACGGCTTTTCTGAGGTAGGCTAAATGTGATATTTTTACATGCTGTTTTATTGATGCCTTTCTGCAGTTGAAACAATGATTGATCGATTGCATGTGATACAGAATTCAGTAAGTTGTACTTTATCTTTCAACATACCTTCGGATGTTCAATCATGTTTATTTTGTGCTGTAACTAGTAAAGCAGAAGAGATGGTCGGTTCACGAGCGCTACATCGATCTATCACGCCACAGAGCACCAAGAAAGATCACAACTCACTCCAGTCTATGGGAAAGTAGCCCATTTTCCATTCTTGTGAGAATCCTGAGACACGCACTCGCCCTGAAAAAAACCTCTTCGGATCTACACGATTCACATAAATTATGTATTTTGTTTCAAAAGAGATAATTTCGCTGTAAAGTGTCTAGTTTGCAGGTATAATAAATTAGATAACTGAATAGAGACAATAGTCTGGAAACACAAATATTTTTCCATACTCTGATTTCTTTTTTCCATACTTTTCCAGACCTGGAAATTACTCAAATAAAATTCCATACTTTTCCATACTTTTCCAAACCACGTAGGAACCCTGAAAACCACAGCAAAAGCCAATATGCTATTGAACACAATCCTTTATTAATTAGCTAAATATTTACAAAGGCTATAGACCACTGTTTTGATTGACTGAGTATTTCTTTTTCTTATCAACACCGTTTAAAATTATCGATTTATTATTAATGCAACAGTATTGTGTATCGACGATAGAGATATCACCAAAGGCTGATGCCTTTGGCGATATCAAGGCAATAATTGGCTAGTTTTCCCATTAATCTCAGGCTAGTTTTATCAAATGAATATTAGGAACTACAATTAATTTGCCTTCCTTAAATTCATAACATCACCACACAACACTTGCGACAACACGTGCATATTAAAATTGAGGAGGACTCATTAAAAATGTTTTTAAAAGACTTTAAAACTGCATCCCATGTCAAAAGTGCTTGTTATAAATCTTTCTTTGGTTTGAGACTCCTTCACAGGCATAACTTTCATGCAAAGATTGCAAACCCCAGTGTCCCAGTGATCTCAAAAACAAAAGTTCACAACACAACCAAATACAGAAACTCGCTGTAAATACTCACAATGCACATACAATAAGGATTTTAAAACAAACAACAAAAAAAAAACCTTTCGCCTTTCAGGTAATCGACGACAACACTGGCGTGTATATATTGAACAATAAGCATGTCCCAGCCAGGTTTGTCACTTGTTTTGGGTCCCCTTGAAACATTTCTTTTGTCGCGCGTTTCTGTATTTGGTTGCGTTGTGAACTACTGCAGTACGTTAATGTATTTGGGTGCATTGCAAACTTTTGCTGCGTGTATCTGTATTTGGTTGCGCTGTGATTATTTGCAGCACATACAGTGCTTCCCACACCTAGACTTTACTTGGGCGGGCCGCCCACGTATAATAACGGCCGCCCAAGTATATTCGGAGACATATTTTTGCTTATTATTTTTATCCTCTTATACTTTTATATCCTCGCAAGTTAATGAAACCACCTGCGATCGATTAACTAGTCGTTTCGTACGTGCTCGTTATGTGTGCGCCAGAACTGTTTACTCCCGCTAACATTCCCAAGGGAGCTGCATTTTGCAAAGTCACAAGGCGGCGCTGTTGCGCGTTCTACAAGCTCGCGCAACAGTGCTTCAGACTGCTTCAAAGTGATTCTCAATCACAGAAAAGCGCAGATTTATGCCAAGCGATTGCTAATGAACTCAAGTTGATGAATTATTACAATGTCTACTTTATGGCTTGTTTATAATTAAGTCACACGCTAAGTTTTTTCTTTTTCTTTTGGGCATTATTGGTATTTTGGTTACACAATAAATTGTATTTAATTTGATTGCCATTTAATTCATAGTAAATTATTGTAGTCTCCCCCACAGAAAGAAAAGACTAAGAACATTTTTTGACACATTATTCATTTTATAAATTTTACTAGTAAAATCTGTGTCCTATTCACTGAGAGAGACACTATAATGTGAACCATTTAAATGCTGTAATTTTGCATAATTTACAATGCATAATAATGCATAATGTTAGTATGTAATTAAATGTATATGTTATTTAATTAAAATTAACTTCAATAAATAAAAATACTGTTAAAAATCACACATTGTTTGTCACATGTAGTAGACCATTTTTGTGCTGTGGGTAATAGGAGGATTTTTCACCCGGCTACCACCGCAAGTATATTTCAAACCTGTGGGAAGCACTGACATATATTGTCAAACTGACAAAGACGTTTTCTTAATTTGCTGGTGTTTTTTCTATTTGCATGTTTTCTTCAGTTGCAGCGCATTGAGCTCTCTCGGCCTTTACAGACTTTATAAACTTTATAGTAAATATAGCAATAGACAAAACTAATAAATATATTGCATGTACTTCTGAATGAATTGAAGATAGATATTTATAAATTGTATAACGTCATTAATGCCTATTGCACAGCATTTTAAAGTCTTGCATGCATTCTGTACGCATCTTGTTGTTATACAGTGAAGATTTAATTTAAAGTATTAACTTAGTACACAGCATGATTAAATGGCATCTTATCTCTGTGTTTGGAAGTACATTTTGTGAATGCCCATCAGACGCAGAGTCCCTGAGAACACGCTGAGTGTCTGTACAAGCACCGCTGTAATCAAGCACCTGATCAGCCAAGCAAAAGGCATTTATATAACACTGACATTTACAAGGATTTATACCATTAAATTATATACTCTTCTGTGGTCTTGTGTCAACAAACTAATTTTCTGTCAATTTGGGGATTTTTTTTATTTCATGAATAAATAGGATATATAGGAATAAATAGGAAGTTAATATTACCAACTGTTTCTATGCATTTATTTTGGATTTATTGTCAGTTCACATGGGTAGGGTACTTTGTAACTGTGTGTGTGACCGAAGACCATTTATGACCCAGGAAAAACACTATAAAAGCATTCTGAGGGTCTCTCTGATGTGTGATGGAGCTGTACTGCACCTCTGAGTATATTCAGACTGGAGTCGTTCAATCACAACTGATGACAGCAACAAAGATGAACAACAAGATTCTGAAGAGATTTCGTCTGAAAATGTTTTCATGCTTTAAAATAGCTTGAATGTACCTCTACACCCTTGCTTCATTTAGTATATGCAGATGAACGGATTTAGTGTACACTAATGATGAACATGCAAATTAGTCCCGGCCTCCACTTAATCACACCAGCTCGAACTACCAGATCCACTTACAGTAATGTTCAAGCACTTGGATTCGTCAGTATGGCTTTGGAACGACATGACTGAACAATGACCATTTTTATTTGTGGATTACTACTCCTTTAATAGCAACATTGAACAGTCATTTTCACATTTCTGTCTGGTGCCACTAGTGGTGCAGGAATGACATGCTTCAGTTTAAATTTTACTGAATAAGCTACAACAAAGATAAGTTACCTTCTCATTCTTCTCCTCTTCCTTCTCCTTTTCTTTCTCTTTGTCGTCTGTCTTTTCAGAGGGAACGACCACCATGGTGAGTTTGCGCGCAATCTGCTTGGCCTCCAGGATCTCTCTCTTGTGCTCTTCAACAATGCTGGAGTCCAGTGGAAGGAGCTGAGGAAAGAGACATAAAAGTGTTAACATTGGCATCAAAGGGCATAATGACCACACACACAAAAAAAAAAAAAAAACAGTACCCAGTTGCATAAAGCACCTTATTTTTGTGTGATACTTAAACAATGATTTCTTCTTAGCTAAGGGAATGATTTGAGGGTGTTGCAAATAATCCTTTAAACACTTCTCTTAGGTAAAGCCAGGTTCACACTGTGCAATTTTGACCACAATTGGGCCGTTTCCTCGTTTTTCAAGAGAAGCCATAATCAAAATTAAGACTAAAGATTATTTTTGTTAGTCACCATTTCATGACCATGTGTAATGCAGCTCACAGTCACCGAACATTTATGGGTTGATGTAAAACTCAAGTTTTCTTGCGTGCGTCAGTTTAACACGTTTGATTTTCTTACAGTCTGACATTAATGACAGCTGAGATCCCACAGTGTGACATGAGGATTATGTTCATTCAGTCTGAAAAGCAGCAATCGTAAAAAAGCTATTATAAATGGCACAGTGTGTGCCCGGCTTAAGGAAACTGTTAATTGATTTACGACAGAGACACAGGATTTGCCATAAACACCTATTGTTGCCATTGACACGTTATTTCTTAACACAGATTGTAGTAAATTTTCACAGAAAACAGCATAATATAGATAAAGAAAACAAAAAAGAAAACCAAATATTAAAAAGAAAAGATCCAGACAAGATGTAAACTGAAAACGATAGTTAAACCAATAATGAAACTTTATTAATTTCATATTCATTTATAAATTCTCAATCATTACGAACCCATAAGACTTTCATTCATCTTTGGAACACAAATAAAGATATTTATAATATTCTCTCATCATTTCTGTCCAATCATTGAAATACATAAAAGTAATCCACATGCTGTTTCAGAAGCTCAAACGTGCATGCTTGAAGTGCAACCAATGAGGACTGTTCTCACATGCACGTTTGATCTTAAGTTCACCATATTTGATATGTGCTATGTATGTAATTTGATTAATGCTTATGTGATTAAACACCTAAATTATTATCTGTTTATCATATAAAGCAGCCAATTGTGTTTCGTTACAAGACTTGGATTGAACCTGCTCGCTCCATGTAACACTTAAGGTGAAGTTTTCCAAACCTTATGTCACAATTTTTATAAAAAAAAAATAAAAATAAAAAATTTCAGTTATGCAACACTTATTTTTAAGGGATTACTCAAATGAAATATAGACACTTAAGGGAAATTCTAAGGACACTTAATTCTAAGTTTGACATTTCACCTTAAGGAACATTTGAGTGCTATTTTCTGCAACACCTGTAAGTTTAAGGGAAACCTAAGGACAATTTTAGGGGAAAACTGCACTTAACCGAGCACAGGCCTGTTCAGATGGGGTCACTATTTGATATGAATCAGAGCAATGCACCATCAAGTTGTTAAGAACAAGCTCAGTTTGTCCAGGGCTAATTACACCCGTCATGTGTAGCTTAATGCATATTCTCCCATGGATTTAACAGTGATATTAAAACAAGCCTTCATATTGTGTATTTCTGTTGCAGATTTTGTAACTATTTTCCTCTCTGAATATGAAATGTGAATATCAAAATGGCATTACCCCAAGCATGACATTAAGCTGGCACTATGTTCTAAGCTGCTCTATTATGAGCGTGATGCTCCAGATACATGTAGATCCCACATCAACAGCAAATATTCAATCTTGTCCACATGGACATTAATACCATGTGTAAATTGAGTCAAAGTGCATCTGCAATTCTAATAAGCAGAATTGTGTTTTTAAACTACCTTAAAGGACGCCATTTTTCTGCTTGTTTTGCTCAAAAGAAATATATTTGAAAATACTGAATCACCTTCAGCCAGAAAAGGAAGATGCGGCTAATGTACAGTATGAACAAGTTAATGTCATCACCTTTCTCCCAAAGGGTTAGTTCAACCATAAATAAAAATTCTGTCATTAATTACTCACCCTCATGTCGTTCCACACTCGTAAGACCTTTGTTCATCTTTGGAACCCAAATTAAGCTATTTTTGATGAAATCCGATGGCTCAGTGAGGCCTCCATTGCCAGCAAGATAATTAACACTTTCATATGCCCAGAAAGCTACTAAAAACATATTTAAAACAGTTTATGTAACTAAAGTGGTTCAAACTTAATGTTATGAAGTGACAAGAATACTTTGTGCGCCAAAAACTTTATTCAACAATATCTAGTGATGGGCAATTTCAAAACACTGCTTCATGAAGCTTCAAAGTTTTATGAATCTTTTGTTTTGGAACAGTGGTTTGGAGCGTGTACCAAATTGCCAAAGTCACACTTTTGAAAGTGTTAATTATCTTGCTGGCAATGGAGGCCTCGCTGAGCCATCGGATTTTATCAAAAATATCTTGATTTGTGTTCCAAAGATAAATGAAGGTGTGGAATGACATGTGGGTGAATAATTAATGTGCATTTTTGTGTGAGCTAACCTTTGAAGACCCACCAAGTGTAGTAGGCCTATCACTACTAAAATAAAATCAACAAATTTGGCAGTAACATCACTTTACGGCAGTGAATAACGCATTTCTATGGAAAAAACTACGGCAGCACGGTATTGGAAAAAATTGACATTGTGATATTTTGTTTTACTGCGATTTATATTGAAATATGAAAATTTTACCAGATGACTTGAATAGCTCTATTTGGAAACAAATTAACCATTCTAAAATGATTGGGGTGACTTTGTAGGGGAGTGAATCTGCATAAAAAAGCTTAAAAATGAAATTTACTTTGAAGACTTTTTTGAATGAGAACTAGGGCTGCAAGATTATGGAAAAAATCATAACTGTCGATTATTTCTTTGATTTTGTAATTGCGATTATGTTGATTACCAGAATTAACATTAAAATACTCTTTTGTAGAAGGGGCAACTGCATGACATATGTGACCCGTGCTGGCAAAATGAGTCGAGATCTACCTTCCTGCAAAGTTCAGCTCCAACCCTGATCCAACACAACTGAAGCAGCTAATTAAGATCATCAGAAGCACTTGATAATCACAGACAGGTGTGTGTGATCAGGGCTGGGACTGAACTCTGCATGCAGGTAGACCTCCAGGAACAGGATTTGGAACTCCTGGGTTAAACATCTTGTTCAAAGCAAAAATGTTACTGTGATTACCACTATGTCAGTCATTGCAATTTTGTCAGTGACTCACACACAGAACTGCATTTAAATGCAGTTGTCACTCCTGAAACTTTGCAGTGTGTGCATGGCCATTGCTCCTCTGAGCAGTATGAAAAACTGGCTTGGCATGGCACAACTACAAATAGCTCCAAAAGTCCAGTATCATCGCATTTTTACAGTTTCAGTACTGATGATGCTACTCCAAACAGCATCTTCCACTCACATGAACATAGAGGTCTTCAAGAGCGATGAGGTTGTGTTGAAGAAGAGCTGCGGCGATGTGGTACAGAGATGATGGCGTTTCTCCATTAGGCTCCTGTGGACACATAAAAACACCAGATCAACATGACTACAGACAGGGATCTACTTTAAGAAAAGGGCAAACAAATCCAGCTGTGCAAAATAATGTTCACTACACTTCCAAGTATTTGATCGCAGTGTATTCCTACTACTTTTGTACATTTGAAAAAAGTTATATCAGAAAATTATACTTGACACAGCAGTCATCTTGTATGAGTCAGTGAATATTACTGCACAATAACATGAACTAAAACTAAAGGCAGAGTTATCAGTATAGTTGCCATGCCAACTGATATATTCTGTACTGCAATGACAAACATTCAGATAAGACTGGAAATGTTTCTGAAATTTTGCCCAACATTGGCTGTGTTTTAAAACCTGGTAATGTGCCTAACTAGAATGCTTTTTTTTTTTACTCAAATACATAAGATAACCAAGTAGGGTGAGACATTTTCTTTTCCACTAAGGGACATTGGTGATGTATTTTTTTTTTTTTTTTTTTTTAAATCCAGTTCTTAAATTTAACCAATTACTTCAACCAGAACACTATAAACTGCTACCCATAATATTATCAACTTCAAAGCCATCTTTACACTGCAAAGGTGGAAGAGAAGCTGCATCTGACATGGCATTTATGTTTATTTACACAAACTGTTTAATGCTCCTAAAAAGGTGGAATTTACAAAATATAAAAATAAAAAAAAAACAGGAACTCATTAAAAGGGCAGGGCTGCACCATGACAAAAATCATTAATGTTTTTATATTAATGATGTTTACTTTAGATTAACATTTTTGTATTTGCCTTTTTTGCCCCCTTATCTTGAATTTGGGGGGCATTTTGTACATTTTGATGGCATTTTTGCCCCAAGCTGGGGCCGCACGATATATCGTTTTACCATCAATATCGAGAGTCACATCACAGGATGTGCCATGTCAAGTATAAGGATCGTAGTTGATCAGTGATCTGTACAGCTGCCCCCTGGTTCGGAACGCATGTGATTCGCGGATTAATTGCAAAGTTTAACATAGAGTAAAAGTTTATCATTTGCCTGTGTTTTTAAGTCCTGCCAGTTTAAACATCAAGCACAAGAAGAATGGAACTTACACACTGTTTTCTGTGCATGCAGAGAGAGCCGCACATACAGCATGTGAACACCAAATTCAGTTCTCTTTTTCTTCTTTTTGAGCTTGAATGGTCACATGCACGCAAAAGTCAGTCAAAATGCCCGTCTCAGTGAGTATCCTTGTTAACACAGTTGGTTATGTATTGTAAACAATTGAGAAAGAAATGGATGCGTATAATTATATTGGATCTGTGCATACGTCTTTAATAGCAGCCTAATATACCAGCAGCTGTTTGTCACCAATGTTAAACAAACAAAAGACAGAAAAAGAAAAAAAACTTGTGTAGCTTTAAAAAAGATAAATTGTATTAATTACACCTAATTATATTTAATTTATACAGTGAAGACTATGCAGTGTTATTTTACATTTGATTATTCAACATCTGTACCTGAATACAGTTAGATTTACTTGAAAAACAAAGCAGTGTTTATTTTATTTGTATTTTTATTCTAATGTATTTCTCTGCTTATTTGCTTGCTATGCTTGTAATTTGTTTATTTTCTATGCAGATACACTACCCTACAAAATCACCCCAATCATCCTAAAACGATTAATTCTTTTTAAATAGAGCTATTCAAATCATCTGCTGAAATTGTTTTCATGTCGAAATATACCATATATTACAGAAAAACAAAATATCACAATGTCAAGGTCTTTTTTTTTTTTTTTTTAATTGTATTATATTGTGCAGCCCTACCCCAAGCCCCCATTAATTTCCATTAATTTTTTTGGAGCAAAGGCATTTAGTAACATGTATTTGATTGTAATGAAACCGATATCTGATTTGCACGTCAAGAACTGCATGCTGAAGTGGATGTGGTGATGGACCATACCTGGTGGAACTTGAACTTGAAGCCAAGCATGTGGCAGAGGGTCTGGTGCTCGCACATGTAGGACTTGATAAGAGGGATGAAGAACTCATCGTGGTCAGAGCGACACTCATACACCTCTAAGATGATGTCCAGCACGCGGTTTGGGTCCAGATTGAAACATCCTGTGGACAGAACATTGACTGAATCACCTCATGATTTCAGTTTCATCTGTCATTTGCCCTACTGGTTCACACTACATGTGTTTTTATAAGGGATTGCTCAAAATCACTTTTTTTCTGTCTGATACAGATACTGCAACCTTGAGTATCTGCCAATACCAGTGCCAATCCGATAATCATCCTGATTTTTCTTTCAGTTTAGAATACTCATTCTTCATTACCTTGCTAACTACACACTGCTTCTTTATATATTAAGAGAAAAAAGTACAAACAAACATAAAAATAAAAATGTGTGTATATAGCCAAAAGAAATTATACTTAAGGCCCAGGTATACTTCATTTTCCACATTCCACTGCATTCTCGAGCAAAGTCTTAAACAGATTTTCTTTAGAATGTATGGCACATTATTTTTTTTAAATAGAAAAACAGACACGACATATGATAGAAAAAAAACAGACTAAACAGTAATCATCTTTGTGAAAACAGACTCTAACAGAGAGCCACAAAGTACTTATGCACATTTTGGGCAAAAAAAAGTGTGGGGGGAGAAACAGGATTTGAGCTTACATCTTGATTGTATGTTTTCTTTTTTTCTTTTTTTTTACTTTTAATTCTGAAAGAATTAAATATTATACATTTTATTTACTATATTTGTTTAAATTATCATTCTGCAACCACCTTGAAGGTTTGCTGAGGCTGCCTGGTTGAGAAGCACTGAGCTTCAAGAAGATCTACTGTTAGAAATCATCATCATCATCATACTACATCAAGAAGTGTACAGTGATCATTTAATAATGAAGTTTAGCTCATGGGTCATTACGAAAAGTGATGCGATGCATATTGTACCTATTAATGACTTGATGCTCTCCAGAACAATGTGGCTGGTGAGATTCCCGGACAGGTCTTGCCCAAGCTCTGTGATCAGCTTAGCGTAACCTTCATTCTCCTCACGCAACAAATTGAACTTCTGCTGTTTGTAACTACAAAGTGAAGGATAGAAAGTTACACTGTGACCGAACAATAACTTAATGCAGTCATCTCAAAATAATGAAGCACATCAGAGCTGAGGTCTGGTGGTCACAGGCGGCAGTGTGAGGCTAATGCCACCCTCGGACGTATGCCAGGCATTTCAGAAGATGACATGAAACCAATTACTTCATTCGAACATGCATAAGTTAATGAAACAACTGTTAGATGGCATGTAAAGAACTGTGTTATGGGTAGAGAGAGGGCTTTCAGGGCAGAGTGTGCTGTAATCTTGATAAAACTCATTAAGAAAGACCTACACAAAGGCATGAAATTAATCATCATCAGGGGAGTCCAGGCTATGCCTTTCATTTACAGCAAAATGAGGCTGGAGAAATTTTATAGATTCAAAACAACATGCTGAATGTGCAGAAAGCAGTGACCTGTGCCTGAAAGAGAACAACATGGCACATTTCAGTACATGAACTCAAGGTGTTTTATACCCAGTGACTAAATCTAAAAGCTAAGCTGTCATCTGAACTCATCACACCAATCAGTTCAACAGGAGGTCAAACTCTGCGCTTCAGATGCAAATGATCACAAACAAAAGTAGTTTTAATTAAATTTGTTTTAATGCAAGCCTCTAAAACCAACCATGCTGCCCCATTTATGGAAAAGAACTACAATCCCATGTAGCAATGTGATATAATCGAATTAAAAAGATGGGTAAATGTAAAGAAATATTAAATGTAAATGTTTTAAGTTAAATGCTTTTGAAGTGTTGATCATTGTAGTTAATCACAGATATATCTGATGAGCACGTGAACGTGAATACAATGGCCAATCAGAGGCGTTTATGAATCCGCTCAACAGTGCTCTAAGTGATAGGGGGAAATGCTGGTATCGTCACATTTTTTAAAATTTCAGTACTGACTTGGTAGACTGACAAGAGTGGACATGCTCTAAAGAGCCTGTTTGGATTAAATTGTTTTATTTGTGATAACACAATGAAACATGCCAAATTGTGCAAACATAATTTTTGGTCAGGCTGTCAAATAAAGAAATTATGAACACAATTAAGAACCAACAAAGTATTAATAACCGATTATGTTGCTGTAGTTTACCCATTTTTTTTGTTAAATATTTTGTCAGATAAATGCCATAACCAATTTTAGCATTTTTGTTCTGCCCTCATATTTTAAAATATAAACTATTTTCCTCATATTTCGACGGTTTAATTGAACTTGTAGGGACATTAAAAACAATTATCCCTAAACCAGCCCCCTCTGGACATCACTTTTGGCCACTACTGTATATTTCTGTTATAACTTAAAGCTAAACCGAATGTTTATTTTGATGGGTTGTCATGAAGACCTTTGAGTTTCTGTGTGTATCTGATAGTTTCTCAAATCCTGAATTACTGGTGAGGAGACTCTGCAGATGAAGTTCATGCCCTCATATAGTGAGACGGCTTACTCTGAAAACACCATGAACATTGCGTACACTTCAGTGTGTGTCATTTACGGTATCGCGCCATTGATTCAGACATGCAGACTTGATTTGATTAGGTGTATAGTCCTTCTTTTGACTTATTCATCCAAAATTTGAAAATGTAATTTTTAGCACTGGATTCAGTCTGCATTTTCCACATTGCGGAAATCGTAGGGCCTTACATTTGGCTGCTTCTCAAAACCTTGCAAGTTTCCTATCTAGACAGCATTTTTTGGAACACACAGGCTAAAAACTCTAAGGAGGCAGCTCAATAGAGTTTGAGAGGATTGAGGCTGCAATGCCCAATTGTTGTCTCGATAGGTAGCACATTCGGACTGTGTTGCCCATGCTTGCTGCACAGCCAGGCCACATACTAGATTTTGAGGCCATGATTCAGCAGCCATAGCACCCTGTAGCCAAAGACTGGTTGCCCACTGAAGCTAAGCAGGTGAGTGTTCTGGCGCAATATGGCTGTCGTTGCATCATCCAGGTGGATGCTGCACATTGGTGGGGGTTGAGGAGATTCCCCCTTACATATGTAAAGTGCTTTGAGTATCCAGAAAAGCGCTACATAAATGTAACATTATTATGATTCCTTAAAATGGTCTTGGTAGGAAGCACATTAACCCTTTAAAACCGGATGTGTCGTCGGCGACACATCCAACCAAGCTGTATTCACTGTAACTCTTGAACCGTTTGCACTATCAAAATAATTAAAAGTGCTCCTCACAGTAGACAACATGTGCTTTACGCCAATATATGGCTTATTATGGTAATTGTATGCTTTCCGTCATCAAATAAAAGCGGTTTTCAGGGAGAGCGGGAAGGAAGAATTTGAACAGAAATATGGAGCGTGGCAGTTTACAGGAGTTTTATTTGATGACACTTGGGAGGAGGCTGAGCAGGACTCTTCAGACCCGGAGTCTGCATATTCAGACGTTGAGAAGGCGCATGCTGCAGTTGATCCAGACGTGGATTGGTAAGTGAAACTTGTCCTTTTTTTCTAATTAAGGTGTGAGAAATGTCAGTAAAATATACATAGATTCAGTGTTTCAGTTCAAAACACCACTGTTTCATGCGTTTCATGTGTGCGCATATGTGTGTTGCATTCATGTGTTGCATGCATGTGTTTGCATTAATGTGTATGCTTGCATGCCTGTGCATTCGTGTGTTTGCGTTCATGTGTATGCTTGCATGCCTGTGTTTTCGTGCGTTTGCATTCATGTGTATGCATGCATGCCTGTGCTTTCATGTGTTTGTATGCATGAATGTGTGCAGATATGAGTGATGTGTGCAGGCTTTTTTTATTTCATTGTTGTGTTGTTGTATTTATAGTTGCTGCGTTTTTTTTTAACAATGTTGCTTTTACTAATGTATAGTTTCATAATGAAAATACATTTATGAATATATAGTGAGTTTGTAACACAAGGTTCTGTTTTTTTTTTTTTTTTTGGTGTGGCTTCTGAAGAAGCAAATCCTCCATCCACATCCTCCACGGCGACACCTCAGAGGGGCCGTGGGCACAGCCGCGGACGCAGCTGTAGCTATGGATGCAGTTGTAGCTGTGGACGCAGTCGTAGCCGTGGGTGCAGTCGTGGCTATGAGGAATCACGTAGCCTTTCACCAGTAACACAAGGGGAAAGATGGAAGACGGAGGCAGACCCTGATATACTGCCCAATGATCCAAGGTTTACTCCCAAGAGAATGCCTGGAGTGCAGCCTCCACTCATATTTGGAAAAATGTCTCCGCTTCATATTTTCAGTCAGTATTTTGATGACAAAGATCTTGTGTGAGAACACAAACAAGAATGCGGTGAGAAATCTGGAGAGGGGTAGGAAATTCACATGGGCTGAAATATGCCCTGAAGAAATGAAAAAGTACATTGGTCTGCTTCTCTACATGGGTGTGATGGATCTGCCAGAAGTGAGGGACTTCTGAAGGAATTAGACTTTGTTTCATGTTCCCTTTCCCGCTACTGTGATGTCCAGAGATTGTTTCCTAACAATCTCCTGCAATCTGCATATCAGTGATTCAATGGAAGATGCAAAGAATGACATTATGACGAACAGGTGCATGTCTATTTACCACCCTAAAAAGCACATTTCTGTTGATGAGAGGGTGGTTGGCACTAAAGCCAGGGTATCCTTCAAGCAATACATGAAGGCCAAGCCCACTAAGTGGGGCATAAAACTTTTTGTGATGGCTGATGTCAACGGCTACACCATTTACATCAAAATCTACACCGGGAAGTCAAATTTTTCATCTGGGAAAGGCCTGTCTTTTGATGTTGTCACATCACTGGTGAACCAAGACTACCTGGGGTCAGGTTACGTGATTTATTGTGACAATTTTTTATACAAGCCCTCTCCTCTTTCGTCACCTGCGGCAGCTGGTGCTTGTGGGACTTACCGAGAAGGAAGAGCTGGTGTACCAAACAAAATGCCCTGAACAAAATGTCACCAAGAGGCTCCATTTGCTGGATTGTGTTTGTGAAGTGGATGGACACAAGGGAGGTCTCCATGTGCACAACTGTCCACACGGTGTAAAGTAGGGAGACTGTGCTGAGGTGGCAGACAACAGAGGATGGGCAAAATCAAAGGGTCCCTGTTCCTAGGCCAACTGCAGTTCGGCAGTACAATAAGTTGGAGGGGAGTTGACACCTCTGACCAGATGCTGGGAACAAAGTCATACACCATAAAACACGGAAGTGGTACATGACCATTTTCCAGCATTTCCTGGACATTGCAGTGACCAACAGCTTCATTTTACACAAAGAGTTGTGTGCCATCCATCAGAACAAGCCCATGACATGGCAAAACTTTCAGGAGCTCTGGCTGCTCAGCTCACTGGTGTTCCCCTGGATGGCAGCCCCAAAAAGAGATGCGATCATCTGCCTGTTCCTGTGAGTGGCATTCAGGACCCATCGAAGAAGACCAGCATGGGTTGACGTCGTTGCGTATGTTGTAAAAAGAGCACCCCATGGAAGTGCCAGGAGTGTGATGTGGGCCTATGCTTGCAATTAAATAGGACTGGACTGAATTAGATTAGACTGCTTCAGAGAGCACCACATTTGAGTGACCGGATTGAATTATCAAAAAAAACGCCTGGAGAACCGGGGTAAAAAAAGACTCCCAAATGAAAACTCTGCAACCCTGTGTCACAAAAAAAAGACTTGTATATATGTATTAAAGTTCATTTTTGAAGTTTGAAGTGTTAGATTCGTCCATGAGTTTTCAGATTTTTTCTAAATAAAAAAAATAAAAATAAAAAAAGTAAAAATTTATTCAATTTTTTTGTCTATTTAAATTCTATTTTCAAACTCAACACACACTGAAAGCCATTTGTTTTCTGAAAAAATTACACCTTCCACTTGAAGATTGTGTAATAATTGCACATTGTGTAATAATTTTAGTCAAAAAAAACAAAATGTGAGAAAACGACCTATTTTAGCTTCAGGTTCTAAAGGGTTAAAAGGTAATGCCCTTGCTGATGGTATAGGCAAGCGACATTACTTTGAGACAATAAATGGTATCTAGCTAGGTGACATTAGGTTCTTAGATTTTACATTCACAGAGAAAGATGCAATCAATCGTGTTTAGCACAGTCAGAACAGCAGGAAAAATTACTTACAATAGTTTGGTCTTGATTTTGACAATCTTCTGGTTAAACTGCTGAGCCTGTTTGATCAGTCCCAGAGATTCCAGCGTTTCTGGATCTAATCTCTCTTTTAGCACACCATCAGGAACACAGATCTGAAAACAACAGACAACAATGCCTTTAATTAGACACTCTTCACCAAAACAGCTGTGGAATCTCTATCATGAGGATAAGACCAATATTAAATTCATCAAAACACTAGAATAATATCTCTGCATCCATCAGTGTAGCACTGCCCACACCCAACCTCAATGGCCTTCAGCTAGACTTACATAAGACACTAATAACACTGCATAACAAGCCTGTATTTGCATATTAATCAGGCGTACAGTGGTTAAAATGAAAATAGAAGAGCAGGCACACTGCAGGTCTCGATGAGTCACCCGACTGCCATTACAAAGCGATCCCTTCACAAACTCATTGTGTTCTGCTGCAAAAAAGATGTGAAACATGCTCTAGATTGAGGCCTTGATCAAAAACCCAGAGCTGCTGTGAAAGTGTCTCGTATAATTCCAGCACAGTGCTGAAGGTTTGTTCATGGAAGGAAAGCAGCCCTTTGAGAGTACAGTTTAATTTTTCACTAGAGGAAAGAATTTGGGCCACTCAATACTCTAATGCAGCTAATCTTCAGAGTCGAGGGATCGGCCACCCACTTACGTATGCACAGACTAAAGAAGAAGAAAAAAAAAACATTTCCTCAACTGCAGTGTGTGCTGTGGTGCTAGAGAGAAGAGCAAAGCGTTTCAAAGCGCATTACTGCCACACTGTGGCCATGAAGACCATCACATGGTGTTCTACTCACCAAACAGGCTCCAACCAACTGGGTAAAATGATCTCGTTTGTGTTTCTCCTCCAAACAGCCAGTCTCAATATCTGCAAAAACACCAATTACACTTGCAGGTCAAGTGTTTTTTCAGGTCAAGTGAATTTATATGAAGTCAGGCATACATATATAAATTCATTCTTGATGATACATCTACTGCCATTTTAATTGATGGTTACAATTATTTAAAAAAAAAAAAAAACCATTAAATAAGATTTTTAGCAGGAACTGAACTCATCAGTGTATACAGGAACAGACATAGTCTTCACAATGAAATGCAATGTATAAAGAAACTAAATCTGGAGTTGGTCTACTGACCTTATTTATAAAAAAAAAAAAAAAAAAAAAAAAAAAAATGTTTCATCAGCTGAATAACTGGTATATTGTTTAACTTCCAATATTCATGATTTCTAACTTTAATACAATACCTTGAGGGGGGGGGAATCAATATTCAATAGCATTTTTGATGCACAGGGTAAAATTGCCAGAGCAATTAAAGGATTAGTTCACTTTTAAATAAACTTTTGCTTATAATTTACTCACCCCCATGTCATCCAAGAGGTCCATGTCCTTCTTTCTTCAGTCAAAAAGAAATTAAGGTTTTTGATGAAAACATTCCAGGATTTTTCTCCATACAATGGGCTTGAATGGGCACCAGACGGTTCAAGGTCATTAAGACAGTTTCAGTGCAGCTTCAAAGGGCTTTAAACTATACCAGACGATGAATAAGGGTCTTATCTAAACGATCAGTCATTTTTTTTTTAAATAAAAATAAAAATTAAGTTTTATAAGCACAAATGTTCTCCTTGCTCTGTTCTCGGATGCGCGTTCGTGACGTCACGTAATACGCAATTACGTTGAAAAGGTCACGCTTGACATAGGTGGAAGTACAGATTCGGTGTTTACAACTTGAACGTGCAAATACTAAGTCAAACGCAGTTTACAAAAAAAGGTAACGTTAAAACAACAATGTCGGACGAGGAGAAGATGAGTTTTTCGCCTGCCTTTTGAACTGCAATACACAGAGGAAGAAATTAGGCAGATGGAAGAGACTGCTGCGGCGACACACACCTCTCAAGCATCGGACAGACGAAGATCTAACGAGACGTGGTGGTGCACATGTGGCAAATGCCAACCATAGCCAACAGAGGAAGAATCTCAATGCTGCTACGACTGGACCATTTCAATCCCGCCATTAGAATCAGTCGGTGAGTCCCCGTTTCCATCTCGCTGCATTACCGGACAAAATTTCCACCGTTACTGAGCAACAGCATTTTAAGGGGGTCGCACACCGGACGCGAAGCTCAGCGCGGAGCCACGTCTTTAAAATTCGAACGCATTGTTTCCTATGAGTATACACACCGGCGGCGACATTCGGTGCCTGTCCGCGGCACCCAGGAAGTTGTTTAAAATCCTGCCGTGCCACAGAGCGCCATGTACATTGTTTACATTAAATGTATATTATATTTCTCTCAAATCGTCGTTAATGTACATACTGACTTCACCCTGTGCAGCAAGATACATCAGTTTTACATTTAGTTTAACAGCTTGAATAAAGTCTAAAAATGTATAATAAACGTAGCCTTTTCTTTCCTTTTGCTTTGTTGTGCCATTTTTCCATGTACACTAACCTCAGTGCGAAATATTAAAGCATATGTAATGTTTCCCTGTTGATGTAAAACACTCCCATTGTGCAGCTCTTCTATCAGGAGTCGAGTCAAAATTGAGCTTGGAGAAAAATCCTGAAATGTTTTCATCAAAAACCTTAATTTCTTTTCGACTGAAGAAAGAAGGACATGGACATCTTGGATGACATGGGGGTGACTAAATTATAAGTAAAAGTTTATTTAAAAGTGAACTAATCCTTTAAGGGCATAACATTTAAACAGAATCTAAGTTTAACAACACAGTCATTACCATACTTTACCATAATCTTTTAATTTTTTTTTTTTTATCAAAGCATTTTCTTATCTGAAACTTTACTCTCTGAGATTCCTTAGGCCTGATGATAATACAAATTATTAGTTCTTCATAATAAAAATAATTAGACAAACATATTACTATCATTTATATGCGTGGACTGCATCTCAAACTCCATCTCTGAATATGCTCCGAGTTTGGGTTGCTTATAACGTTCATCTGAGAACACAATGTGCGCCATTTCACCAGATTTGTAAGGTAAATCATTTATAAATTTACTGTTCATGGCGATTTCAAAATAAAAGTTTAAACCCTCGCTCTGAGTTAGCATGTTTTGACGTTCACAACAATGTCTATAATATTTCTAGCATAAAGTAGTGGCCAAATATTAAGATTAAGTGGATATTTGATTGAAATGTTTGGCCAATTTTAAAGAAGGATTTGATCGCACTGAAAAGTGTAAAAATAGTTGTCACACCGCTGGCACCCTTACAGACATTTGTCATATTACATAATGCACATAAGTTATGATTATATTGTGTATATTAAATTGTGCATTTTAAAGTTCTCAATAAAATCATGATACATTTATTTAAAACCAATTATTTCCACATTGCCATTACATGTGTTCAAGTCAATTTAAAGGCTATTGTTCGCTTAGGTCTATTTTCATTGCAAAAAAAAAAAAAAGTACCCAATTACTTGATTAATCGTCAGAATAATTAACCAATTACTCGATTACCAAAATAATCATTAGTGACAGCTCTAGTTTGAACAAATCATTTATCTGTAATAAACTTGCAAGCATTCTGTATAGGCTTCAAGAACTCTAATATCTACATATAACATTAAATTAACATTTAAGTCAATCACACTGGGCCTGACAAACGAACAGCAGGGAATTTGATGAGAGCTTCATTAGAATAAGTTCAGTAAGACTCTTCAGCTCCATCAAATTCAACAGCTGATTTATGCAAACATCTGTCAGAACTGCGATCTATATGGACATATGACTGCAGTTTAATAAGCATGTTCACTCGTGCGAGTAACAAAACTGTCTCTCAATGCAAATGCATCCTGGCTCTACTTCACCAGGACAAATGAGTTGACACTTAAATTAACTGTTTGGCACACATTCTTTAATCAGCATTAGCAGGTATAGACATACGGCAATACTTACCTAATATACAGAAAACATCAGCTAAAATAGAAGGCATGTCGTCCCGCAGCTCCTGAAAGACAAACATGATTGCTTTCAATGACACATTCCACAAATGTTTAGAGCTTTTCAATTTCACGGAATTTCAGCATCTCTATTTGCTGGAGATTCCAGTTCACTGGAGGACGGTGGACAAAAGACTAGATGTAACAGAAGTAGAGATGTGAAGTGGGTGATCTATCACTGGTACATTTCAGCTGTGTTTAGAAGGCTAGTTTCATCTCACTGGATGAGATGTCACAGCAACAGCAGCAAAGCAATCTGTGTCCACGCTCCATAGATCAAACACCACTACTGCTGTGAAAGAGCACACGTAACATCTGATTTGAAAGTTTAGGGAAAATCTAAGTGAGACACAAATGTGACAGCAAACTTCACATCTCAGTAGGACAGAGTACCTGAGGGTGCTGCAAGGCTCGAAATTGCGACCATTTTAGTCGCATATGCTCCCTAAATTTAATAGGTGTGACCTCAAAATATATTTGGGAGCATTTGTGCTAGGGCAAATAATTGTTGAGGTGTGACCCGTTTTCATTTCTCTACAAAACGTTCGCTAATTACTGCACAGTATGTGCCTGCTGTGAGCTGATACAGTGACCGGTCCACCATTCTATCACACAACCAATTAAACTTCATCTTTAGTTTAAAGCAGATTTTAGATTGGGCTAAAATATTAGCCTCAATCACTCCCTTTCACTGCGTTTCGTTGTCACGCGACGGGGAGCTGGCACGAAAAATATAAAGAGCTGAAGAGAGATGATGAAAAGAACTCTGTTACACACGGCTCAACATTAATATTGAGTTTTTATATGTAAAACATAATATAGTTAAGCAACATTACACAACCACGAGTACAGTTTTCCTGAATATCCTGAATAAAACCATCACGATGGAAAATGTAACGCTGATTTCATACAACAGTTCAATAAACTGTAAAAAGTAGATGGTTAAAATTAAAATCACTTCCATTTTAGAAGCAATACTGACTGTTTTTGTTCTGTTTCAGCAGCGAAAATAGTTTCAGACAATGATCACAGCAGAACCATGCGCATTTTATGACAACACAATCGTGTTTTCTTTCATTACTGAATGATTCAGCAATTTGAACGAATCGGTTGAGTCAAAGAATCAATGACCCATTCAGAAACAACTGCATTAAGAATAATAAGATAGCACTTGCCACCTACTGGCGGTTTAGTTTTATGTTTAAAAGGATTGTTCTTTCCAACATTTCTTATTTGTATATTCAGAAAAATTAAAACAATCTCATAACATTATTTAAAGTAGCTGTAATTTTTCAGTGTAAATGATTTAATTCGACTGGTAAAAGCCCTATAGTATCTTATTATTCTAATTGAATTTATTGATAAAATTTAAGAATTTAAAATGAAAGATGTAGCATTTAACCCTTTGAGTGGTATGGTCCCACATATGGGATTTTCATTTCTGTGCCCCTGGGCATACGATCCCACATATGGGATTTCTAACGTTGAGCGACGTCACATAACTGCCAGATTCAAACTGTGTTTTCACACTTTGGCTGCGAGACGGACGCACGCAGCTCGTCATATATCAAGGCTATGCAGTGTTTTCAGCCACATAATGTTTCTTTTAAGGTTTCAGACATTTAAATACGCATAAGCACCATTAAAACAACTCATTTAGAGTTTATAAAATACACACTGATGTCAGACATCAGTGGAAGCAGCAAAAACAGTGAATTCAAATATAATTTGCCGACATTTATTCATATCAGACACACATAATGGGGCTAAGTAACTATAAAGTTTACTCTATTATTCTTCCAGTTCACCAGCAACTTACTTGCACATATTTCGGGAGAAACTGATGAATTCACCTGCTGTAAATCCGATTGACAGGACTGCAGCGCAAACTAACATTGTTACCCGGGAAACCATCAGCGAGTCAAGTCACTTTACAGTAGTAAATAACACTACTATGGACAAAACTCATAGAAAATAGTGGAGGACACAGAATGAGCAGCTGTGGGAAAGGTACAAGATCCAAGTCATCTGAAACACTAGAATGCTTTATATTAAAGGGATATTTCACCCAAAAATGAAAATTTGATGTTTATCTGCTTACCCCCAGGGCATCCAAGATGTAGGTGACTTTTTTTCTTCAGTCGAACGCAAATTATGATTTTTAATTCCAACCGTTGTGGTCTGTCAGTCGTAGAGAGTTAATCATAATTTTTAAGCAGATAAACATCAAATTTTCATTTTTGGGTGAACGATCCCTTTTATTAGCGGTTCAAAAAAAAGCATAAGAGTTTACCGCATTTTGCCCTCTCGCGCTTTGACAGATCTGTGTTCTGTTTAAAGCTTTTAACACACATTTTCCTCAGTGCATAACCTGCATTTTATGGTTCTATCTAGGGCTGAGCAATTAATAGAAATTTGTAATTGCGATTATGATTGCTATGATTTCTTAATCGCTTAAAAGGTGAAAAAATATCCACTTACATTATTCTGCATGCTTAAGAGGTGTGTTTAGCGCATGTTACAGTGTGAGAGGTGAATCACAACTACTTCAGAGAGTAAAAGGTCTAAACCAGCACTAAAGGCACATCATGTGCATCAAACAGACAGAGCACAGTAGAATAGGAGCACAATAATTCTGACTAAAAAACATTTTGCTCATATTTTGTTAGAAATTAGTTGTAGGTTTAAAAATGCACATGTAACAAACAATTATATTTATGAGAGCAGTAACAGTAAAAGTACTATTGTTGGAATAGCCCATTAATGTAATATAAATATTGTGTCGGACAAGTGAATGTGTGTGTTCTTTAAACCTCATACAAGTTAACATTCTGTGCTTTTGTTTTTCTTCATCATTTTTAGTTTAGTCATTTTAATTTCTGCTTGAAAATGGTAAGCAATCAGTTTTTTTTTTTTTTTTTTTAAGTTTAGAATGTAATGTTTGTATTTTGACACTTTTTTTGCTTATGTACAGCATAGCCTACATTTCACTATATTTGTTGTCATAGGCTTTATATTACACATTGCTTGGAGGACAGCATTGAGCAGGATATGGAATAATAATGTTTCAAATAATTTATTTAAATAAAGAAAATAATGTATAATAATTTTACATTTTTCATCCGATCCCCAAAAAAATTAAAAATGACAGATGAATCTATTATTAAAATAATCGTTAGTTGCAGGCCTAGTGCTGAGATGGAAACTTCACAAGGTGTTTGAATGGTAACGTCATTTACTTCAGCAGATTTCCAGTTGTGTCAGTCACTAGGGATGTCAAAAGTACTTCTGTACTGGTACCATTTATACACCATCCAGTACATCCAGAATTCAATTTCAATGAGTAAATAAACCCACAAAGATGCGATTTTGTAACAATCAAGTAAAAAAAAAAAATGTATTTGCAACCTTTCAAGAAACGTTGACACTATATACATTTTCTGAAGAAAACCTGAGTGTTGTTTGCCTGTGAAAAGCTTGCTGCCACAATGCTATGGTGTTCTGGGTGGTTGCTTTCTGGCCCATGTCTAAAGAGCCCATCCTGAAGTTTACATGTGACCAATTGGGACCCTCCCCTCTTACTTCAATACACCCTACATCACTTTTTTGAGAGGGCAGAACACAACACAATGAGCTGAGAGTAACAGCAATTGTAATCTGTGTGTTTTATTACAATGCAGTGAAGCTGTGAATTTAAGTGCAGAATGGATGTAATTTGAGTTCAACATCCTGTTTTGTGTGCAGCTGTAAAGGGATAGTTCACCCAAAAAGGAAACATTTGTCATTTATTTCACCCTGATGTCACCCATATGAATTTAAGTTCTTACACAAAACAAAGTAATCATTTAAGGTTACTAGTTATACTTTTTCAACCTATTACAATGAATGGGGGATGAGGCATTCAAACTTCAAAAGGACACAAGAGCCCAGTATAGGTAGCATTAAAGCATCCCAAACATCTCATGAGCTACAATGTTTTTGAAGTCATACAGAAGTGACTGAAATTTCAATTTAAGTCTTTATTTATTGATAATGTTCCTCTGCTCAACTCCCATTTGGGAAACCCTGGACTTATATTAATGATCTTTTTTTTTTGTCATTTTGGTGCTTGAGTCTCCATTGTCCTTTACTTCTTATAGCAAAAAAAATATATATATATATATAATACATACATTAATATAACATGAGGGTGAGTAAATGACAGAATGTTAATTCTTGGGAGAACTATCACTTTAAGACTAGCAAACAGTGTATAGCAGTAAAACAGCTAACACACAAAACAATGTCAACTTTTCCCCTCACATCATGGCGTTTTCACATGAAACAAACCCAGACAATCAATCCTAAAGGCTCCGATATACTCATGGCCAAGTTCTTTTTTGTTCTTCACTTAGGGGTAAAAGTTTACAATACCTTTTCAGCGGTATACTGTTAGCGAGCATCCCACTGAGAGTGGCATTTAGAAGAATATATAAATATATGTCTCTGCAATTTGCCAGTGAGACCTTGATTAGCTGGTTCGTGTGTGAGTTTAATTGGGTTTGAAGCTAAATGTTGCAAGACAGTGGCCCTCCAAGAGCAGGATTGGACACCTCTGCTTTAAATCATGCAGCTTTACAGTTTTAAACATGAAAAACAGTTTATCTTTATAATTAGAAGAACGACTTTAACTTCTACAATAAAACAGCTCACAAATATGTACATGTTTTTACTCGCAGACATCTGACAGACTGAACTGAAGAAATGAGAGACAACACAGAACTTTTCCACATCATAGAAGTTACTTGTTACATCATCACCATGGACAGGTGGCAGTTCTAAAATGTTTACCAGCAAGAGCATGGAACTTATGGACAGTTCGCTTTGGTAAGCGGTTTTAAACTCCTGAAAAAAACCACCCAAATTAACTTTGTTTTTTGTTCAAAATGACGTCACACCAGTTCACTCTTCGATTACAGTTGAAGTATATCGGGGCCTAAACAGTCTCATTGTAAGTGAAAAAGAGGTTGAACATTGCTACGGGATCAGCACTCACCATAACATCAGCCAGGAGACTGGCAGCCACATCCACCTTCAGATTGCCCTGGATAACATGCCAGCAGAGCTCATACAGGCCTGACTGCAGATCTGCAAGACAACACACACATGGTAGACTCAATAACAGCTTTCAATTAATACAGGCATACTGATAACACCTGCACAATATTAAACAGTTTCTCACCACCGTCCTGTCAAGAAAAAACACCAGGGCGGGCGTACCAGCAAGAATGGCCTGGGACCAGAGTGAAAGTGTTCAAGCAGTTGACTGAACCATCTCTTGCCCTGTGGGGCCAGTGCTTATGTTCTTCTGTTTGTCATTCATATGCATGACATGTTTCAATGTCTTATAAACTTTTTCGTCACTATAATGCATTGATGTTCAGTTTATTAAAATGTTACCAAGGTATGTTAAGCTGGTTGCAATAAATTGGTAAAGCTGCAAAAGTGACTTGTGATAGTCTGTGTAATGTCATTTAAATAGTTAACAATAAATCATTAAGTTTTGCCTCATATGTTTTAACATTTCCCACTGACACTTTATAGTTTTAGTTCTCAGAGTTACATTACTAGTTGGAAATGAACAAAAACAAAACAAACAAACAAAAAAAATACCTGTCTTGTCATTATACTCCCCAAATGTGTGAAATGGGATGAAAGCGTCATGGTAAAGATGTTAAAATATTGTTACAAGCAACTGCCAAGCAAAGCGGTGTCTGTCACAGTGAACTGAAGCATCTCTAGCGGACATGTCAGGTACTAGGACATTTAACCATTCATAGCTACTAGGGGTGGAACGGTTCGCTGTAAAAAAAAAAACAAAAAAAAAAACAAACAAAAAAACAGACATTCGCTTGCACCGCGGTTCATCCCGAATCTGACGACGCAACTATAGTTTGGTTTGTTGAAAACCATGTATTTTTGATTACTTTTATCAATTTCTGTACCTGAAAGCTTAGATACCTGAAAAACCTGTAAAGCACTGTTTATTTTATTTGTATCTTAGCTCTCATGTATTTATTTGTGCCGTTTCTTGTAGTTAGATTATTTGTTTTTATTTTCTTTTTGCAAGGGCTGTGTGACAGTACTGAAATCATAAATACATGATGTGAGCATGTGCAATTTCTAAACACTGTCCAATCAGAATCAGAATGTAGTGTGCCTGAACACAGGGGGTTTACCATTAAAAATGGAAGAAATCACAGAAACAGGAAAACGAATTCAGGGCAGGATAAGGACTCCAAAAAAAAAAAAAAAAAAAAAAAAAAAAAAAAACAATAAAACCGAAACTGCTGTTTGACTTCATTATGAAATCGCAACTTTTTTTTTTTTTTTTTGTTAAAACAAATATGAACAGTGAAGAGCAGCTCTGTGATCAGTAGCAATAGCTGCCCCATCTCTGAAAGCAATGCGAGTTTGAGTCACATATCATGTAGGGGTGCTCCGATTGATCGGCTACCGATTCGCTATTGGCCGATAATCGCTTTGGGAAGTTTGACAGGCGGTCTCTCTATAAAGGCCGATCTCACACTGATGACACAAAGAAGCACGTCTGCCGTGAGAGGTATGGCATGACATGCGGTGGCACTGTCTCAATCCCTATTTGGCGCGGGTAAAATAATTATAATGATAAAGGTGATGCACAATTCATAGCCATTTCTTTATTAAATAACTTAAGTAATTTGAACATTTTCTGTGAAACAATTTCACAAACAGTGTGAGTGAATCACAGGGCGCTCGCTCTCTATTCCTCTCAGATTGTGCAAATGGCTTCACATCACACCTGCATCGTATTTGCACTATAAAAGCGAGCTGCACGCTACACAGTTGACAGGAATTGTACAACTGCACAATTGCGGCAGTGTCGCATCGTCACTCAAGTTTATAATTTGCATTTCTTTAAGTCTTGCCAGTGTTTAAACAACTCAGCACTCGCGTGCTCTCAGACGGAGCACTCAAGCACACTCATTAGCGCACACATAAGGCTGCATTACAAACAGCTTGTGAGCACCAAATTGTGCTTAAATGGTCAAACACACAAATGTACAAAATTACCATCTTGACGAGTATGCACGTAAAAGCAGTCAGTTGTTTTGTCTTAAGTGAACGGTTGAGAAAGTTAACAGTAGCCTATATTGGATCCGTGCAGCTCTTAAAGTGAAAGCAGCCCAATGGTCTGGCTCTTGTCTCTGATTTTATTCTTCGTCTTTTGTAGTTTGACTTACATTAATGACACTCATAGCTCTTGAATGACTAACTTTTCTAACCTTAATTGAAATGATTAATTTGTATTTAATTTATTCAGGAAAGACTATTCAGTATTATTTTACATTGGATTCCTTATTAAATTTCTTTAGTATTTTATCCCTTAATACTACTGTTAGACCTACCTGAAAAAAAATACTTAAAAGCATTATTTATTTAATTTGTATCTTTGTTGTTTTATCCATTTGTGCTACAACTTGTATATTGTTTATTTGTTCCCATTTTATTACTAACTTTACTTTGAAATCAGGCTTGTGCTGTGTGTAAGCTATTGGTGAGATAATTACATTATCTCACAGACGTGAGCACAGCCCTCACATTTTTGTAAATATTTTATTATATATCTTTTCATGTGACAAAGCTGAAGAAATTGCACTTTACTACAATGTAAAGTAGTGAGTGTACAGCTTGTATAACACTGTAAATTTGCTGTCCCCTCAAAATAACTCAACACAGCCATTAATGTCTAAACCGCTGGCAACAAACGTGAGTACACCCTTAAGTGAAAATGTCCAAATTGGGCCCAATTAGCCATTTTCTCTCCCCGGTGTCATGTGACTCAGTGCTACAAGGTCTCAGGTGTGAATGGGGAGCAGATGTGTTAAATTTGGTGTTATCGCTCTCACTCTCTCATACTGGTCACTGGAAGTTTAACATGGAACAAAGAACTGAGGATCTGAAAAAAATAATTGTTGTTCTACATAAAGATGGCGTAGGCTATAAGAAGATTGCCAAGACCCTGAAACTCAGCTGCAGCACGGTGACCAAGACAGGTTGAACAGGACAGTTCCACTCAGAACAGGCCTCACCATGGTCGACCAAAGAAGTTGAGTGCATGTGCTCAGCATCATATCCAGCGGTTGTGTTTGGGAAATAGAAGTATGAGTGGTGCCAGCATTGCTGCAGAGGTTGAAGGGGGGTGGGGGGGGGGGGGGGGGGGGGGGGGTGGGGGGCGGGGGGGGGTCAGCCTGTCAGTGCTCAGACCATACGCCGCACACTGCATCAAATTGGTCTACATGGTTGTGGTCCCAGAAGGAAGACTCTTCTAAAGATGATGCACAAGAAAGCCCACAAACAGTTTGCTGAAGACAAGCAGACTTAGGACATGAAGGACATGTGGTCTGATGAGACCAAGATAAACTTATTTGGTTCAGATGGTGTTAAGCGTGTGTGGCAGCAACCAGGTGAGGAGTACAAAGACAAGTGTGTCTTGTCTACAGTCAAGCATGGTGGTGGGAGTGTCATGGTCTGGGGCTGCATTAGTGCTCCCAGCACTGGGGAGCTACAGTTCATTAAGGGAACACGTACTGTGACATACTGAAGCAGAGCATGGGCAGCAGGGCAGTATTCAAACATGATAACGACCCCAAACACACCTCCAAGATGACCACTGCCTTGCTAAAGAAGCTGAGGGTAAAGGTGATGGTCTGGCCAAGCATGTCTCCAGACCTAAACCCTATTGAGTATCTGTGGGGCATCCTCAAACAGAAGGTGGAGGAGTGCAAGGTTCATCCACCGGCTCCGTGATGTCATCGTGGAAGAGGACTCTAGTGGCAACCTGTGAAGCGCTGGTGAACTCCATGCCCAAGAGGCAGTGCTGAAAAATAATGGTGGCCACACAAAATATTGACACTTTGGGCCCAATTTGGACATTTTCACTTAGGGGTGTACTCACTTTTGTGGCCAGCGGTTTAGACATTAATGGCTGTGTTGAATTATTTTGAGGGGACAGCAAATTTTCACTGTTATACAAGGTTTAGAATGGCCCAGCGTTAACTAGTGAAAGTGTAAAAAGCCCTAATGGGGAGTCATACGGAAATAAGAGTTTCATTCTTCATCTCTTATATTCAACTTTAATACAGCTTGTAATTATTAGTGAATGTAAGGCACATCAAGTTTATTACAGTGAATTTCACACTCACTAGTAAATCAGTTTCACTTTCTCTGTCAAAAAAATAAATAAAAAATCTGTTCTGCTCACAAGTTTACACATCACTGGCAGAATATGTCAGATGTTAATAATTTTAACAAATCATTAAGATTTTTAAGGTATGTAAACAGCAGAAATCGCTGTGATCTAGCCATGTCTCATTGAAAATACACTTTCCCATTTTCCACACGTAGCCGAACTTTAACATACTCTGAGGAGATGCAGATGTATTTTGTGGGCAGGTGTTGCATTTATCATGGGATTTGTAGTTTTATCACTGCGTACGTACCAACACCAATATCCCCCAGAAAGAACTACGACTCCCTACTTTTTTGCTAATAACTTTCAGCAGATAGCGTTTCTGGAAATGGGTAAAAAAAAAATTTAGACCTGACTAAATTAAATTTAAGACCTCGGATGAAAATCTGGCCGTTTTTAAGACATTTTAAGGCCTTAAATTTAAAGTTCAGAATTTTAGACTTTTTAAGACCCCGCAGGAACCCTGATTAACTGCATACCCTTCTTACACTAATGGAAACAACTTTATTACACAACAATAAATAACTCACACAAATAACTCTCATTAATACTGCAAATACCATGTAGAGCCATAAGATTTCTGCGACGCAGAAAACAGATGAAATCACGGAATCCAGTCACAAATAGAACTTACTGTATAAAGCGGAACATCACAGGATGTGGCAATTTTTGGATGAATAAATTAAAAGTAGGACTGTACAATAAATCAGATATCGATATGGACTAGTGTCTGTGAATATTAAAGCTAAAAAAGACTTAAAATCTGAAGTCTGTATGAATGAGCGCCGCATTTTCCTCTACTACTACACATACTGAAGCACGCGTGATGCTCGCAATGATTTCAGTGTCTGCTGTATATATATTCAGTGTAACTCACTATACATGAACACATGAACTTCATTTGCAGCTGCTCTCAGAGTCACTTTATGAATATTTCACCGTTTAATTTAATAAAACTATTGACATTTGTTGTTTCATATACACAGGAAGTCAAACGTCTTCACGTCTTCTTCAAATAAAAAAATTTGGTATAACTTGAAATAACAGAAATATAATATTGTATAATCGAGTGTACTTTGATTAATAGAGATAATAATAACACTGTTTATTAAAACAAACTTAAAAGGTCTTCACTGAAATTGCTCCGTAAAAATGTAGCCTACTTATTCATATTAATTAAATTAAATAATTAAATTAATTTGATTAAATTTTAAACTAAATTTTTAGTTTTATGAACTGATTTGATTACATAATTGTAATATTTTTATTTGTCCTTTGAATATTAATAATATATTCCCTGTACTCAAGACAGTGAAATATGCAAAAAAAAAAAGAAAGAAAAAAGGTCCAGTTAAAAAAAAAAAAAAAAAAACATGATATACCGTGAAACCAGCAGAATCTTAAACAACAAAAAAAAAAACGCCCAGCACTAAGTTCTATGTGTACAACTATGCATGTACGCTAGCATTCAAGATAAAAACGAAGTACACTTTGGAATATGTACAAATGTAAATGTCTTGCGAGCGTGGAAGTTTAAAATTCGCTCTTCTGACCTCTGTCGGAATCCAGTGTGGATTGTTTTGAAATATCAGGAGAAGATATAAAAATACGAGATGACAGATGGGCTTCTCATCAGCCCTCTCAAAGCCCAGAGCAGGTACATTTATCTTAGTGGTAAAATATAAATAAACTTGGCTTAGTTTTTTTTTTGCTTTCCATGTTCTATGATGTTGTATTGTTTGTATTTGAATGCACTTTTAAAGTTTGATTTACATTAAAGATGTAATTTGCACAATGTGAATTATTTGTGCAAATAATTATATATGCAGCTACAAAAAAAAACAAAAAAAAAAAAAAAAACTAATGCACCACTAACAGCCCTAAGAAATAGGGCTGTTATGAATTTAATATATAATATGAATTAAACTTACCTTTAACAAACTCCTGACCACTGGGTTTCCCTGCAAGGTCCTGGAAAAACTGTAAACTAGAAACAGAAAAAACATGTGAATGGTGACCTTCAGGTATTAATAACATGACGAGCGACAAAGAGGACTCCATTTACAATGGATTAAAGCTAAATTAAATATAAAAGATTGAGCATAACAGATCAACATTACATAGACTAGAGTTTACCACTGACCACCACATTTACCTCTCACTATACAGCTTGTTTATATCACACAACTACAGTCTGTTATTCCAGCATCACAACCAGTCAGACAAACATGATGGCGCCGCTGAACAACTTTAACACATTCCTTTCATATACCAAGTTCAATATCAGCTGAACATCTGCAAACAAGTGCCACTATTTATATCTGTCCCATCAGTCTCACAAACATCCACAAGGATAAAACTACCTGTAAAACACAGGTGCGTGTAAATATGAATCAGGCAGTGCTCAAATCCTAGTAAGCTACCTAAAAATACAGCATTGCACATGAAGCCTCACTAAATTTTGACAATGCTGAATACAAATGCAGCTTATTTGGTTTTGGAACAGATACCAAAAAGCAATGCCTAGACAAAAAAAAAATACTAAGTTTAAGATACACAGGGATCCCACATGATCAAACATGCTGTCTACATAAGCAGCTCACATGGTCTTGACACTATACTGCACTGATGCTATACGATGACCACAATGCAGTCTAAGTAGGCAGTTCACTAAGTGTCAACAATTAGACCGCTGACTCAGTTTGTTTTAAACTGTGCTGCTCATAAATGTTGTCTGTGTAGGGCAGATCACTAGGTTTCGTGACATCCAATATCTAACAAAATTGAACTCTTTAGCACAGATACATGTAAACCTTTCATCAGTGTTACGCAACCTCTTAACACTCCATATTATTTACTTCAGGCTTGCTCGTGGTGTAAAATATCATGTTTACCTGCATGAAACATGTAACACACATACTGTAACACACACTGATAAGACACATGCTAATGCTAACCCAGCTAACTATTAGCTCCCTGACGTTACAGTCATGAAAATTACCGATAAAGTGTCTTACATCTACATTTAAAGAAACTACAGACTTTATATTCTTTATTTGGTTAACAGTATATTAAAGTTTATAGGCCATTTTATTGAACTTTTAAGTAATTAGTTTTTAACGCGCACAAGCTGTGGACATTGACAATGAAGAGAATATGATTTATGCTTTCGACAATAACCCGCGGTAATAACGGCCAAAAAAAATTATATAACTTTATTCTCATCCACACTTTCAACCTGATTACTAAACTCCTACTCACAACTCATTTTTGCCGGATTTCTCCCAGTTTTTTATCCAGTCAGACGGGAGGATAAGCGCCGCCATCTTCCTCCAAACACACTCACTCACAGCAGCGGCAGCTCGCGCCGGATGTTTAGCTCACACGCTCGCGCGCGCGTCAATGCATCTCGGGATGTCGGAGTGTTTATTTTTAATTTTCATTCCATTTGCAAGTGATTTAATATCTACATTTTCATTTTATTTTAAATCGTATAGAAGCCAACAATAGCAATATTATGAATAAACATTTTGAGAAATTAAGAGATAATAAATGTTTTAGAGATATCCTTGAGCACGTAGCTTATGCTTTCTTCTTTCATCTGAACGGCTTTGTTGCTTATTATAATTTTGTCTTTTGATTGTACAGTACAGACAGTTGTGTACGCAAGCTTTAACTGTATGTGAATTATTAATTATGATCAATAAAACATTAGAAACGTGTTGGAGTATCTTACTGGGCATCTAGCTAAAAGACTGGATTTTTACACAATTTGCTACCAACATAAAGTACAAAATTGAATTAACTTAGATGAGAACAGTATATACGTGTTTGCAAAAATATATAAAATAATATATAGCGTAAGAAGTCCGCATTCTTCATACAGGCCTACATAATAATTTGTCTGGGGCTAAAATAACTTAATATGGTATAGATATAGGCCTATATAAAATACATTTATACGGTATAGATACATATAGACAGTGGGAAACACAACACTATCATTAAAAAAAATCCCGTCTTTTCCAGCGGGAAAAAAAGCTTTTATTTTGAAAATACTAAAGTATTTTCGAGCTTTAGTTTTGTCGCTTGAGACTTTTATTTTAAAACTCTTCCTCTTCCGCTGAGCTCCACCAATAGGAAGCGGACAGGAGATCCTTCCTGCAGAACTGTCGTGGCCGCAGAGTGGCAGCTTCAGAAATGTTTTATAAACTTTTGATAGTTGTTTTCCTTGCTGTTAATTTACATGGCACGCCATCAAATGGGCAGAAAAAGAAGGAGGTCAGTGGATTCTATTGGTTTGTCATTAAGTGTTTTTTTTACCCTTCGTATGCACTGAACTGACTGGTTTCTCAAAGGCTCTGATAGATTCTTTCTCTCAACAGCACATTGGATTAAATCGCATATTAATGTTAACATTTGTGAGAACACTATGATCCATCTGTAAATTCGAATGAATTATTGGCCTCGGTTTTATTCAATGTATTATGAGCTGTCATACATGGCCCTGTATGCAAACTAAGCTAAGCTTCCTGTTGCACAGCAGCCTATGAACTGCCCTGACTGCTTCTGAATTAAACTTCTGTTTGTGTTGTTCATGTTAGTATGCACGTAACACAATGAACATGAATTACTCCGTGAGGACTAAACCTGTGCTGAATGTACTGTGAGATTCTGTGAATGAGTGGTTGGTTAATATGTGTGTTTCCAGACCCTGCTGTCAGAGAAGGTCAGTCAGATGATGGAGTGGGCCAGTAAGCGTGCAGTGATCCGGCTGAATGGAGAAAAGTTCAGGAGGCTGATCCGAGCTCCTCCACGCAACTACTCCGTCATCATCATGTTCACAGCTCTGCAGCCACAGAGACAGTGTGCTGTCTGCAAGTAAGTGCACTGAGAGAGCATCCACTACAAACGCTTCATTCTGCTGTGTGTGCAGCAGTGTTGTTATTGTTTAATGCAAAACTATTACATATAATTTTAGGTGAAATAAAGCTGAAATAAAATAAAACGGAAATATAAGACAAAGATCTTAAAGATATAGTTTATCCCAAAATGAAAATTTGCTGTTAATTTACTCACTCTCAGGCTATCCAAGATGTAGATGTTTTCTTTTTTTCTTCAGTAGAACAGTACAGAAGATTTTTAGCGGAAACTAGTCCTTGGTGATTCATTTAATGCAAGTCTACCGTCACTCTGAGAGTCAAAAACATGTACAAAAACAACATGTAGTACCTGTGGCTCCTGACGATACATTGAGGTTTTATGAAGCAAAACGAGCGGTCTGTTAAAGAAACTGACATTATTTACAACATTATTACCTGTAATCCACAGCCTCGGCAAATGGTCTTGAGCACATTCACGACAGTCTGGAGCAACCTATATAAAAAAATAAAGATTATGTTCATCTGTGTCATGTCATTTGGGAAGACTGACTTTTTCCGGTTTCCAAACTTTTGACTATCAAAGTGTCGACAGTCATTGACTTACATTGTATGAATCACTGAGGAACACGGTTTCAGCTATAGCTGAACCGGCAAAAAAATGCTGTTCTTACTTATTGTTGTCTTGTTTCCAGTCCAAATATCTTAAAGTTCTTAAATCAAGAAGCATTTTCTAGACAAGTAAAAATTATTTTCTTGTTTTTAGAAAAAAATAAGTCAAAATTAAGTGAGTTTTTCCTTAAAACAAGCAAAATAATCTTATTTCAAACCAAAAATAAACTATGTAATCTTTTTTTCATTTTGGATCAAGATTATTATGCTTATCCCATTGGCAGATTATTTGGTTGTTTTCAGGAAAAACTCACTTAATTTTGACTTATTTTTCCAGAAAACAAGAAAATAAATTTTACTTGTCAAGAAAATGCTTTTTGATTTAAGAACTTAACTTAGTAATCTACATCTTGCATGGCCTGAGGGTGAGTAAATTAACAGCAAATTTTCATTTTTGGGTGAACTATACCTTTAAACTGAACAAAATTGTCAGCAAACTGAAAAAAGTTTGAGTTGAAGTACTTTTTATTTCACTAAAAATGAAATAAAAATAAATTAAAGCTAAATAGAACTATAAAAAATGACAGAAGCACATAACAAATGTTTTTCCAGCCAATGGCAGATGAGGTGAGAATTTGAAAACCAAAATTAAAATTTATTTTTGCATTTCCCTTTGTTGCTGCTGCACAAAAATGACATACTCTACATTGAAACCTAAAACCTTTACACGGCTACGTTCAGACTGTCAGTGCAAATCCGATTTTTGTGCAGATCTGATTGATATCCAATTAGACTTAGCAAGTGTGAACGGCCAATAATCATATGAAATGCGATTTTTACAAATCTGTTTCGAGCTACATACATATGTGGCATATACGCATTTCTGGAAATCTGTTTCAGTCTGACCGTTCTGATCGGATTTAGCGTGGTTTATGTGACTACACACAAATCTAATCTGAACAGTTGCGATACACAATGTGGACGTCAATAATTTGAGATCTGATTCCAGTCGGATACACAAATGATCAGATTTGGACTGACAGTGTGAACGTAGCCTAAATTAACTTTATATAAAAAAAAACTGTAGAAAACAAAATCTACTTTTCTTTTTCTTTTTTTTCAGACAGGCAGATGAAGAGTACCAGATCCTTGCGAATTCTTGGCGTTATTCGAGTGCATTTACTAACCGTATTTTCTTTGCAATGGTGGATTTTGATGAAGGCTCAGATGTTTTCCAGATGGTAAATGTCCTGAATTAAATTTACCTTTGTACTCAATCTCATACCTTAGTCTGTTAAAGTGAACATGAAGTGACATTTGTGATATGTGACATATTTCCAAGTGCAAAAAAAAAAGAATTCTCGGACATGACTTGATTTTATATTGGAAATTGATTGGATGTACATTTATGTATCTGAATGGAGCCAGACCTAAATGTAATTACTACAGCTATACAACTGTTGGTTAACATTAACCAGTTGCTCGCAAGGTCATTGTAGTCATTGTAAAAGTAAAGTTGTTTTAGAGGCAAAGCAAGATGTTACATCAATAAGACAAGTAAAAGAAAATAAATGGATTCATGTTGACATTGAGAAGCATGATTGTTAATATATATTATTAGTCATAATAGTTACATAATTTCTTATTTCAATCTGTTTATGTCCTCTACAGCTCAACATGAACTCGGCTCCAACATTCATCAACTTCCCGGCCAAAGGCAAACCCAAGCGTGCGGACACATACGAGCTTCAGGTCCGAGGCTTCGCAGCCGAGCAGTTGGCCCGATGGGTGGCGGACCGAACAGATGTCCATGTAAGACTAGAGCACACACATTCAGCTTCAGAACGGTCACGACGGTGTTTAATTTGTTGTTGTGTGTCGTTCAGATTCGGGTGATCAGGCCACCGAACTACGCTGGGCCACTGATGCTGGGTTTGCTGCTGGCATTCATTGGCAGTCTGGCTTACTTGCGCCGAAACAACCTGGAGTTCCTGTTCAATAAGAACGTCTGGGCTTTCTCTGCACTGGTGGGCACTTGACCTTTATATTTTATAATGAAAAGATGGGATTCTAATACTTATACTCCTCTATAGTTTTTATTATATGTTGATATTTATTTTATGTTGATACCCTTGAAAAGGTTTTAATAGAGATGCACAATATATCGCCCACCATATTAGTATTGGCTGATATATATGTTCTCCTTATCGACTCAATAATAAAATTTGGCTGATATATTAAAGGGTTAGTTCACCCAAAATTGAAAATGATGTCATTAATGACTCACCCTCATGTCATTCCAAACCCGTAAGACCTCCGTTCATCTTTGGAACACAGTTTAAGATATTTTAGATTTAGTCCAAGAGCTTTCTGTTCCTCCATTGAAAATGTATGTACGGTATACTGTCCATGTCCAGAAAGGTAATAAAAACATCATCAAAGTAGTCCATGTGACATCAGTGGGTCAGTTAGAATAGTTTGAAGCATCGGAAATACATTTTAGTCCAAAAATAACAAAAACTACGACTTTATTCAGCATTGTCTTCTCTTCCCGAGAAGACAATGCATTATTTAGGCATTATTTAGGGATTATTTATTTGTAAAGCAATAGATTTTTATTTATTTATTTATGAATGATAAAGAAAGTTAAGAGTGTAAAATTGATTTAAAAAACTTACACTGGTTTAAACTAGGCTATTGTACTGTATATGTTTGATTTATGTTGTGCTTGGGACAATTATTAAGTGCTTTTAAAGTTGTGAGAGTTTTGTTTTTGAAATCTGGCTCTCAAATTATATAAATTTGAATTTGGATTTAGATTTTGATTTAAAGGCCAAAATATCAGTTATCATCTTTCAAATATAAAGCATTTTATCAGTATCGATATCGGCCAACATTTTCATATCGGTGCGTCCCTAGTTTTAAAAGACAAATTTAGTTTTAGATTTGAGGAAAAACGCGATGATTGCGTAAACGATTGGCTGATGTTTTTAAGGCCCTACCTCGTGCACAGATGATGTATATTAATATTATTCCTTTCAGTGCACCTAATAAATAGTCTTTTATCAGTTAGTAAAGACAGTTTCAAGAAATCTAGCAAAAATGTATAAAACAAAATATCCTACTTAGCACCTTTAAACATCTAATTTAGTTGTTATAAAAGAAAAAAAATAGGAAAAAAAATGTCTGTCTCCCAGTCTGAAATAGTTAACATGGCGTAAAAACTTAATAAACGAACAAACAAACAAACAAACAAACATGTCTCCCAGTCAGTGCCATAGCAATGTGCTAACAACTGCACAGAACACCTTAGCCACTACCTAGCAATATCATAAGTTGCATCCTAAATGACACTAGCAACTGCATAGCAAGCAATGCATTAAGAACTATTCTGAAAAGCATAGCAACACCTTAGTAATGTAGTGGTGAGTTTTACAAAGGGAAGCATTTTTTTTTTATTTTGTTTAGAACACGTAAAAATATAGTTAACATGAACAACCTTCTCTCTCTCTCTAGTGTTTTGTTTTGATCATGACATCGGGTCAAATGTGGAACCACATCCGAGGACCTCCATACGCTCACAAGAACCCAAACACTGGCCAAGTGGTTCGTTACACTCTTTACCTCATGTTTGGTTTTATTTGTTTTTTTTGTTTTTTTTATATTTCACAGACCCCATGAAACGGCTTGACAATCCCACTTTTCTTTGCTGTGTTGATGTATTTCATTTTGAGAGTTTGTCTCTTTTGTATAGCAGATTTTGTCACCTGTTTTAATTCATTCTAGAGAGAGTGTTTGAGTCATCAGTATTTTGCTCCAGTTTCCTGGAAGAGAACACAGACGTGGCTTAAGCTAGTCCTAGACTAAAATGCATGTTTGAGCTGTTTTAACTGAAAGCAACTTGTAAAATACATATTAAAATATGTCAGTGTCATTGTTTTGTCTCAAGATGTACACCAGTATGTTTTGTTCTAGTGAAAGTTTATAAAAGCTACTTAAATCCCATAATTGAACCAAGGCCTAATCCTAGTTTAGGCTAAGCCCTGTCTGTGAAACCAGGCCTGTAAATCTTAAATTTGTGCATTTGATGAAAGTTTATTTTGTCATCTTGCATAAAGCTAACATCCATAGACTAAAAGCCACAAAACACTTAAATTGCTTGTGGTCTTTAAAGGGGTCTTGCCTTTTTAATCTTTTTAATGTTCCTTGAGGGTCACTTTATGAAGTTAATCGTTTTTTGCACAAAAACAATCCTATATTTGCAAAACATGATGATTTTCCACCCTCAGTCAGAAAGGCCTGGTTTGCGTGTTTGTCGGTAAACATTCACTATTAAGATTGATAACCTCCCTGCTTCACCTCACTGCACTGAACATTTGATTCCTCATGTCACGATTACTTCAAGTTCTCATGTGTTCAGATTTTTATATCAAATGATGATCCACAGTAATATGTCTCTTTTTCATTTCAGAGTTACATCCATGGCAGCAGTCAGGCTCAGTTTGTGGCAGAGACTCACATTGTTCTTCTCTTCAGTATCCTTCACAGCCACTGCACTCAGATCATTTACACTGCGTCCTGACCAGACACAATGTCTGCTACACGGCAAGCAAAAAACATTTTGTTGGTCACTTGGTTTCTTTTTTGTTGCATTGTGCCACGAAGTCCCGCCCACTCTAAAATCTCATTGGTGCGCATACACGTTCATTCAAAAGTTTGGAGTCAGTAGGATTTTTTTTTTTTTGAAGGAAGTCTCTTCTGCTCACCAAGTGATCAAAAGTAAACGGTAATATTTAGAAATATTATAATTTACTGTTTTCTATTTGAATATATTGTAAAAAAGTAATTTATTCCTGTGAAAAAAATAATTTCTCTTCAGTACTCTTCATTACTCTACCACTCTTCAGTGTCTCGTGATCCTTCAGAAATCATTTGAATATGCTAATTTGCTGCACAAGAAATATTTCTGATTATCAATTTTGAAAACAGTTGTACTGATTCATATTTTTGTGGAAACCGTAATGCTTTTTCTGGATTTATATTTTGATGAATAGAAAGTTAAAATAAAACAGCATTTATTTGAAATAGAAAGCTTTTGTAACATTGTAAAGTTCTTTTCTTTCACTATTGATTAATTTAATGTGTCCTTGCTGAATAAGTAATAAGTAAGTATTACTTCCTTAAAAAAAAAAAAAAATCTTACCGACCCCAAACGTTTGAACAGTAGTGTAGCTCCACAGACCACTGTATATTATCCATCAGATATGTTTTGATTGGCTGTGGCTTTATGTCTGGTTAGCACACAGTGTTAATCTTTCTAGGGCTGCATAACGATTAATCACGATTAATCGTTTGCAAAATAAAAGTCTGTGTTTACTTAATATATGTGTGTGTTCTGTGTATAATAGTTAATTATATATAAATACACGCATGTATATATTTAAGAAAAATGTATATTTCTATATAAAATATTTATATTTATATGTAATATAAAATAAAAAAAATATATATATTTATTTATACATGCGTATATTTCTTAAATTTATACATGTATGTACGTGTATTTATATATACTTAATTATTATACAGAGAACACACACATATATTAGGTAAACACACTTTTATTTTGCAAGCGATTAATCGCTGTGCAGCCCTAAATCTTTCATGTCAGTCATTCAGTCATCACGTACGTGTTCCTGAACTCTGATTCAGATGCTGCGGTGACTCTGGGAATGGTGCTGCTTCATGAGGCTGCGACCTCTGACCTGGATGTTGGGAAGAGGAAAAGTACGCTGTCAAACGACCTGTGCTCTATAGACTTAAGTGAGAACAGGTTTAATTTTTTCTTTTGTTTCCTCTCCAGTCATGTGTGTGGCAGGAATCGGGCTGGTGGTGCTGTTCTTCAGTTGGCTGCTGTCAGTCTTTAGGGCCAAATATCACGGATATCCTTACAGGTGAGCTCATTAGACCATCATTAGTCTAATAAACAGATTGAAATATCAGCGCAATGAAAGTGTGGGAGCACTAATGAAAATACTTCTGAAATGCAGGTTTTTTTTGTTTTTTGTTTTTTTGGATTACAAATTATAATTTGAGGGAAAATTTATTTGATCATGTTCTCAGCATGATTTGAGATGTTCATAAGAGCATCTTGACCTTCAGAGGAAGAGACAAACGCTGCGTTCGAAATTAAATACTTCTCTACTGTATAGCATGAGAAAAACAGTGTACGCCAACAGAGTAGTATGTCCTTAAACATTATATTCGAAAAAACAGTAGGCGCAAAGTCCCTGGATAACCTGCTATTTCCTCTGATAATCTTAAGTATACATCTGATGGACACTTTACTATCCCATGAGGCCACAAGAGAGGATTTATGAATGGCAGTGAAGCGACCATAGGTCACATGATAATGACAACATGGTGGCTGTAGTATGTCTGGATTACATTCATACTACACACACTCATACTATATATAGAACATACTTTTCTAACGGTCGCAAAATACGTTCAAATTCAAATGTAGTACGTACTCAGACAGCACGATTTTTTGTGATTTTAGACGCACCAAATCTGATGTCTGTGCAAAGTGTCAGATGATTATTGTCACTAGTTTACTTACATTTGATTAGTGACCCAGAAATGGTGCCGAATCTTAAAATCATGAAAACTACAGATTGTTCTATTTTTGTGTCCCCGCCGATGGACTGTCTGAACGACAGAGGATTATTAACAGAACAGTTATTGTAAGAGTAGGTTTATCAATGAAAATTGTATAGTACTTTGTCTACTCTTTAAACAGCATTATAGTAAAAATGGATCACTGTGACCACAACTTTCTTGCCTGTATGCAATGGTGTTGTAGCAAATTAGCTCAAAATAAATATGAATAATTAATCATAACTAGTTATAATTAATTATTAATATTTTAATCAGTCAATAAAATTAACTTAATGTAATAAAATTAATATTACAATCAATTAACCTGTTGTTCAATGAACACACAGTGTTAATTGTTTATTAACTAAGAAATGTTCATTTCCAGGTTATGGGAAATAACAATCTTATTCTACTAAAAGCCTGTAGTCAGGACCGACATGAATAGGGACTCCCGTACATGAGCGCAAAACACGGACAACCTTACGTGTGACATGAACAAGACTTTATTAACTAGACTAAACGCTTAAACTACTCTAACATTCACACACATACATGCATACAGTTTACCAAGAGAGAGAGAGAAAGCAGAGTACAGGAAGCAAGAAGTTACAGCATTGTTGGACATTCAGCAGATCAACAGCCTTGAGCAAACCATCAGTTTAGTTTTAACAGGCCCTTCTTTAAAAGGGGTAAGGATACTCAATGTATCCGATAATGAGACTAAGTTTGATACTTGCATGTCTCTCCAAGTTGAATTAAAACTGTCCTGATGCAATTTGTGGAGGCTCCTGTTGAATCTTTGCTGATATTTTCTTGACGAAAGAGAACCGGCTGGATTCAGAGGATCTTTGGTGAATGGAAGGTCTAGGCCGAGGCCTGGCACAAGCTTGGGGTTCCTTAGAAGCTTCTAGCTTCTTAAAGCATCTTGACGTCAGCATTCATCAGTAAAAGAGAAGAAGAGGAGGAAGAGCAGGAAGAGAAGAGTTTGATCTTGTGTTCAGTGAATATAAGAGGTGAAGATGTCACACCCTCTTAAGGTGTCTGAGCCAATAAGGAGTTGCCCCCTCGGAGGGAAGTTTTACGAGTCTTTGTTCTGTAGCAAGATATTAGCATAAGACACTGGATTGGATGAATGAGAAAAGAACCCTCTAAATTCTTATAATACTAATGTGTCACAGAGTTAGTAACATGTAACATAAATTACCAAATAGGAAATTAAAGTTGGAGTCCGTAGATACCAAACATGCTGCCAATGTGATCTCAGTCAACTATACATTTGCAACTATGGAACATTAATACCAAAATAGTTCAAAAGAGAGAATTAATACATAGAATAAAGCCTATAAAAGGAAAGTCGTGATATGGGAAAATTGGATACATGTTTATACATTTCCCAAGTGGTTATATAGAGAATACATAGGATTAAGAGAGTTTATTTGTCCCTCTCAGAAAGAATGAGTCACTGGTCTCTGCAAAATTGTTCCTGATCGTAAAAGGTCCAAGTATCTGTAACAGGACACCTAGTACTTCCTGTAGTTTAGCTAGTTTGGGATGCTAGTTGCAGTTTTAGGGGGATGGGTTCACAGAGCTTTGATAAAGTGAGTTCATAGGTAATTCATTAACTATATTGAATCAATTTGTGTGGCTGATTAGTCCAGACGCTACATATATCCCCCCTTTTGATCGTTGTTGTTCTTTCTGTGGACAACAGCGAGCGACATTGAAGGTGCAGAAAGATCAGGCACACCACTAGCACACAAGGCTGGAAGGCTGTGATGGACTCTGGTTGTATGTGTCTCCTGGAGTGGTGATCGTTCCATGGCGGTTGATGTAGCCAGTAGGCAAGCTCAGGTCTCTGAGCTGGTGCTGCAGGAATCAAGGCAGCCAGTGCCTTGACCGTGTGTCACCTGTCAGTTAGTGTTGGTACAGTTAATGCGGGCAAGATGTTTGCTGGTGGCAAGGTTCAGGTCTCTGAGCTTGCTCAGCAGGTGTCGAAGTAGCAGGTGCCTTGACAGTGTCACCTGTCGTCTGGACGCCTGTGGAGCAGGTGGTTGTAGGAGGAGGTTACAGGAGTTGTAGTGTGAAGAGGGTTTCAGACTCACCTAGGTCTGATGGCAGAGGAGCAACCGGTGATTGTAGCCTCTGCTCTCAGTCAGAAGCAGTCTGAAGTTTGCAGTGTCACTCTGCTCTTGTGGTGTGGCTGGCTTGAGCAGGGCTGCATGGTGTTGTGTGAGTGGTCAGAATCTTGTGCTTCTGAGTACTTCTCAGGTAAGACCTGTTCAAGAAGCTCTTTTACTAGCATTAGAAGCTCCTGTGGGTCCAATGCAGGCATGTCCATTCGTCCTTGTGCAGCATCTGGATGGCTGCTGTGTGGATGAGGAGGTGGTTGCTGCCTGCTGTTGGAGGTCCTGCGGGGTCTGCAGGATGAGGATGCTCCCATCCATGGCTTCTTCCTGTGGTAGGTCTGGTACCTGGGTCTGTCTGAATTAATCCTTCTCCTTCTGAAGCTGCAGAGGATTTCAGGAAATTGTCTGATAAGGTGTCAAGCAGAAGGCTTTGGCTCCCCCCCTCTGTACCTCTGTGCTTGGCTGGGGGAGGTTCTTCTGCTGACTCCATGTGGTGAAGTGAGATGTTTCTCCTGCAGTGGTTCTGTTTGCTGCAGGTAAGAGAGTCTCAGTTCTCTTTTCTTCTGTGTCTCTATTCTGTCAGGGTCCTTGTGTCTGTCCCGAGCCTCCATCTCTAGCTGGTCTATGTGGCTTTTAGCATGCATCAGCTCCTAGTGAGTCTCTGTGATCTGGAGTTTGAGGTTGTTCACCTCCTGTTTCAAAACAGTGAGGATGTGGGCCAGGAAGAAGTTGACTTCAGTCAGATCATTGTGACCATACCTCTGGTTTGAGTCATCTGCCTTTACTTCTCTTCCATCTTTGTCCAGTTGCTTTTGGCTCTGGTGCTGTAATTGATCAGCAGCACTGGTTAGGAGGGTGTTCCTCACGACACCTAGCCAGTCCTTTTGGTCTGCCATCTGGGCAGTTAGGCTGAGCATCTGCAACATTTAGGCACGCTTGTGGTGAGAGTAAGGGCAAGAGACTACTGCAAGATCAAACAGAATTTAGGGCTAAAGGCACAGTGAGCAGCCAGGTGTATAAAATACAGCTAGGTTTAACAAATGACTTAAGATGGTTCTTGTGGTCAAATTATTTCTTAGTATTTCTTACTGATGGCTCACGACAGGCTTGACCTCTGAACAAATAGGAAAGAAAAAGGGAGAGGAAGAAGAGAGCTTTCCTATTAGATTCTGCTTATTAGTGGTGCTCAAAATTATGCCCTAGTAATTGTTCAGATTACTTTTGTAGCTGGTTCATAAAATTGAAGCAACTGTTGTAAATAAACAAAATCAAGAAGGAGAGTATGTCTAGTTGCTTGTGGTTATATTGGGAAATTAAACCACAGAAGGAAAAAAGGAAGATGTAAGTAAATCACAAAGATGAAAGAAATAATACTAGTAAAAATTAATAGCTGACTGCTATTATAATTAAAATCAATAAAAAGATTTAAAGAAGTGACTAAAACAGCAGAATGGGTTTAGATCAGTTCACACTGCATACACACAAGCTGTAGTTAAAGGCTTCACATAAATGATGCTAACCACTAACTGTAGAAGCTATTATTTAGCTTAGCCTGAGGTGCAGGGCTGCTAGGTGAGGTTAGCTTAGCCACCTAGCCTGGTTTGTTTACAATATGGCATCACAGGGTGATGAGTTAGCACTTCCTGTGACAAGTCGTTGTCATGGGAACCAATGCACATCTGAGCAATTCAAACAGTTTATTGAGACTGTCTGCTCATTTCAAACAAGTTACGTATAGAGTTAAAATGTGACGCTTATACTTTCAGATTTTCAAAAACTTGATTTTACATTCAGTAAAATGCAAATATGTTTTGCCATTTGCAAATTTTACTCATGTAAACTCTTCTCTCTACTTTAAACAACGTCTTGTACTTGTTTAAAGGGTAATTACACAGTTTGCTGTAAGTCAAAGCTTGTTTAAGCATATATAGTTAAGTCCGTCTTGTGCATGAATACTGATGTTCCTTTCAGCGAGTGAAACACAGTTTTGGTCAAAAGGTAGCTATGCTTGTAGGTGCAGGCAAAGTTTAGATGAATGACATCAATCTTAACTATAACAGGGGAGCATTACCCAAATCTACATTTATATAACACTGTACTGAGATTCATTCATCAGAAACAGGTTAAGCAATACTGCAATTGGTATTTCTCCAACCAAAGCAGAATAATCAATTCTGGTACAGTTTACATGCCGCTGAGCTGAGATTCCTTCGTCAACACAGGCTTACGCTCTAATACTGAGATTAGGATTTCTTCGCTAAAATCAGATTAACTTTACACTGATACCATTTGAACATATGCTAAAATGTGTCAAGAGTAGACTCTTTCAGTTACAGTAGAGATGTCAATTCAAGCCATCACTTTATCAGCATCCAACAAACCAGCAATTAGTGACCAAAATGCGCATCGTCTGACATATTCTGACTGGAATTATCAAATGCACACTTTTAAATTGACAGTGGTTTAAGCTCATAACCTTTGTTTATTCATGCCTGCATTCTCCACCATTTGTAGCAAATTAGCTCAAAATAAATATGAATAATTAATCATAACTAGTTATAATTAATTATTAATATTTTAATCAGTCAATAAAATTAACTTAATGTAATAAAATTAATATTACAATCAATTAACCTGTTGTTCAATGAACACACAGTGTTAATTGTTTATTAACTAAGAAATGTTCATTTCCAGGTTATGGGAAATAACAATCTTATTCTACTAAAAGCCTGTAGTCAGGACCGACATGAATAGGGACTCCCGTACATGAGCGCAAAACACGGACAACCTTACGTGTGACATGAACAAGACTTTATTAACTAGACTAAACGCTTAAACTACTCTAACATTCACACACATACATGCATACAGTTTACCAAGAGAGAGAGAGAAAGCAGAGTACAGGAAGCAAGAAGTTACAGCATTGTTGGACATTCAGCAGATCAACAGCCTTGAGCAAACCATCAGTTTAGTTTTAACAGGCCCTTCTTTAAAAGGGGTAAGGATACTCAATGTATCCGATAATGAGACTAAGTTTGATACTTGCATGTCTCTCCAAGTTGAATTAAAACTGTCCTGATGCAATTTGTGGAGGCTCCTGTTGAATCTTTGCTGATATTTTCTTGACGAAAGAGAACCGGCTGGATTCAGAGGATCTTTGGTGAATGGAAGGTCTAGGCCGAGGCCTGGCACAAGCTTGGGGTTCCTTAGAAGCTTCTAGCTTCTTAAAGCATCTTGACGTCAGCATTCATCAGTAAAAGAGAAGAAGAGGAGGAAGAGCAGGAAGAGAAGAGTTTGATCTTGTGTTCAGTGAATATAAGAGGTGAAGATGTCACACCCTCTTAAGGTGTCTGAGCCAATAAGGAGTTGCCCCCTCGGAGGGAAGTTTTACGAGTCTTTGTTCTGTAGCAAGATATTAGCATAAGACACTGGATTGGATGAATGAGAAAAGAACCCTCTAAATTCTTATAATACTAATGTGTCACAGAGTTAGTAACATGTAACATAAATTACCAAATAGGAAATTAAAGTTGGAGTCCGTAGATACCAAACATGCTGCCAATGTGATCTCAGTCAACTATACATTTGCAACTATGGAACATTAATACCAAAATAGTTCAAAAGAGAGAATTAATACATAGAATAAAGCCTATAAAAGGAAAGTCGTGATATGGGAAAATTGGATACATGTTTATACATTTCCCAAGTGGTTATATAGAGAATACATAGGATTAAGAGAGTTTATTTGTCCCTCTCAGAAAGAATGAGTCACTGGTCTCTGCAAAATTGTTCCTGATCGTAAAAGGTCCAAGTATCTGTAACAGGACACCTAGTACTTCCTGTAGTTTAGCTAGTTTGGGATGCTAGTTGCAGTTTTAGGGGGATGGGTTCACAGAGCTTTGATAAAGTGAGTTCATAGGTAATTCATTAACTATATTGAATCAATTTGTGTGGCTGATTAGTCCAGACGCTACAGTGTTTTGCTTTGGCGGAACTGACAGAAGGGCAGTTTCTTTCAGTTTTTCCCTTCTATTTGGCCTAAAACACTTTGTTCATAGTCATCCAGTTTGAAATGTTGACTACAAACATAAAGGTTTTTCAAATATTCTTTCTCTGCGCTCTCTGTATTTACTATTCTTTGCGGCATTTAGCCGCTGCCTACAACGCGCTGGATTCTTCACTGGAAACCAAAAGTAACTCACTCCCGCTAAACGTTTACTCTTTGAATTCTTGCACCTGGGAACAATACATGTCGACACCATTATGACTAAAAGTTTGCTAAGAAGTATTTCCTAATAAGCAAGGCAGTATTTGACTCTGTTAAGCGTATCCTTGGACGGCAACATGCCCAGTGCATTATGGGTGTTGAAGTTTTCCTACCTATAGAGTGGTGCAGGTATGAACCCAGAATGCTAATTCGCAGATGGTTCCTTCGAGATTTTCCTATGGGGTTTTATAATGGGTTTTTTCGATTTATGTGTAAAATAAAGCCTGGGGTAAATGTAACTTGACGATGCTTTTTTCTACAACAAATTACACACCAAATTACATGTTTTTAATATGTATCTAGATAAAACAGCTTGGGATATGAGTGTGTGCAGTGTACATTGTTGAACAAAACACCAAAGTATCGCCAAATCTCGAATGAACCAGCAGCGAATTAGACTTCCGGGTTCGGACGTCATACTAGCTTCACTCTATTTGGCAAATGGGAGACAACTGGTTTTTTTTTCTGTTTTTCTCTAGTCAGGTAGCACAAATAAAAAAATTTAAAAAATTTAAAAAAAACACCTTTCTACTGTTTACGCAGCCATATTTCATTGTAAGTCCATTTTGCCAGTGGTGAAGTACCCCTTTAAATTGAGAGTAAATACATTTATAATGTTACAAAAGATTTCTGTTTAAAATGAATTATGTTCATTTGAACATTCCATTCATCAAAGAATCCTGAAAAAAATGTATCACAGTTTCCACAAAAATATTAGGCAGCACAACTGTTTTCAACATTGATAATAAGCATAAATGTTTCTGAAAATTCAGCTTTGCCATCACAAGAATAAATTACATTTTGTATTGTAATATATTACAAAAGAAAACAGTCATTTTAAAGGTGGAGTCAGTAGATATTCAAAAACACTGTTTGGAAGTTAGTCAAGCCGACACCAACAACAAATGTGTAACCAATCAGCGTTAGGTGGCGTATGACGGTCAAGGACAGAGAATGAGCAAGAGGGAGATTTGAAGAAGAAAAAAAAAACTGCAGAACGAGAGATGGGACACAATACAAAAGAGCTCAAAAGAATATCACTGGAATGAAGGTTTATGACTGGGCAAGCCCTTTAGGACCCATGTTTATATTAGAAAAGCTTTCCAGCGCTGGAGAGAGCGAAGCAGGAAGGCCTGAAAACAGATGCGGAGGCTGCTTTGATTCCGCTTCACATGTGAGTAACACTGGGTTTGATTGTCTGGAGCTGCTGTGCTGTTGGCGACTAACAACGAACACTTTGTATTTACTCTTGTGTACTGTACATTCATTTTTTTGTGCTTCCTTGTCGTTCGTTCATCAACTGCACTTTATTTTTCGTGAAGCATTTTGTTGCGTATCAGCTGTGATAAACAGACATCCACTCGAATTGCGTGTGTAACAGAGTTAAACTGCACTCTGACGACCGCTAGAAGATATGGTGTTTAGCGTCATTGTCAGTGCACTCGCCTGCCAGCAGCAGTCTGGCTGGAGTTTGAGACGGTGCAGAGCAGGGTGGTTAGGATTGGAAGCTTGAGTTTTGGAAGGGGAGCAATGAAGAAAGGGGTGGGTTTGTTTGGGCTGATTTCAAATATCAACAATGTCCAACAGCGTTTTTCAGAATCTACTGATCCCACCATTAAATTGTAATAATATTTAATATTTAATTGTTTTTACTGTATTTTTGAACAAATAAATGCAGCCTTGGTGAACATAAAACACTTCTTTCAAAAACATTTTTAAAAATCTTACTGACCCCAAACATTTGAACTATATTTTATTTAATAAGAATTATAATTTAGAAATGTATTCATACCAATGATGACTTCATTTCCTTTCTAACATAAATGCCTTTTGTTTTTGTGCAGCTTCCTGTTTGGCTAAATGAGGACCGTTGGAGGAGCTGTGACATATTAATGCGCAAAGTGCCTTAATGTTTAAAATGAGTTATTGATTTGGTAAAGTTCTGCTTGACCCTGTATGTGCCTTCTTGCTTTTTTTTATATTGCGGATTACATTTTAAAGTTTTTACTGAAAGTTTGTTAAATTCATTGGATTTATCTCCCTGAGTGGTCTAGTCTAGGGTAACGTGGTGTGGGTTACGTGCGAATACAGAGGTTAAACTCAAGCAGATACGCTGTATGGCATCGCTTGCCAATGAGGTTTTATTGCTAATCAAATGTACAGTTTTATATTGAATTTGGTTGGGTCAAAATGCGTAGATTTGGAAGATGCACAAAGGCAAGCAAGGTGTTTTCAATTCTACCTCATAAATGTGCATATCAAGTGTCCAAAGTCAACTCAAAGTGATTCTGAGGTTTCTGAGGTAGTTCATGAGATGAGGAAACCCCAGGGTGAATGAAAGTGTCTTAAATGCGGAGAGTGTTTGCTCTTGTCCTGCCTCAGGTGATGATTTATGCCATTAAAAGTGCCTTGATTGCTCGTTGCATTGTATTTCTTTTGATTGATTACTCTTCGATTAATCTTGTATATCTCATACTGCTTTGAGTCACTCGGTTGGTCTCTTCAAACTGAAATAATACAATAAAAGTAATTATTGTTTTTTGGCAAAGTTTGGAAGATTGTACCCTGCTACAAACTAATATTGCAGTATTCCTATTCCTACTAAATGACTATTTCTGTATTACGAATATTGTGCACAATTTTTAAAACATGGTACAGCTGCCAAAAATTTTAGTATATGACAGAGCTGTCTGCGTTGAATAGTATATCCCACAATGCAACATGCTCAACTTGACCTTCTATTCCTGTGTGATAAATAATCTGGATGTAGACACACCGTTTGATCAGACTGCTAAAGTTAAAGATAAAAATGTAAAAAGATAACCAAAACATGATTGACTTGAGCTGATTCAACCAATGGTGTGAGTTTGGGGTTGTGTTTCCTGTTGAACCAACTAATTGCAGATGAGGGGTGTGTTAGAAAACGTAATTATATGTAAATAAGAGGTTTAAAAAAATAATTCTTCTTCTTCTTGCACATGTATGTGGTTTATATTGTGTATACACAGAACTCTTTTAATAAATATGCAAAATAACCGCATTTACTCCTGAGATTTGAGATCTGCTGGTCGTCTCATCTGTGGTTCTAAAACATTTTTGCAAGTCCTTCTGGATTTTCAAAATTGCTTTGAATGTAATTGTTTTCTTTAAATGATATGTTCATGGCTGATGTCTGGCCAGTAGGGAGCAGTGCTGCCTCTCTGAACATCTCCATATTGAAGTTGAACAACATTTAAGAAACGATGAGTCATGGAATAGAAAAAGACCTGAATTTTTTCCCTTCTTATTTTCACCAACCATAATTCTTGATGTAAATGTAACCAAGTTAGCTTATATTTAACCACTATTGTGACATAATCAAGAGAAAACTGATGTTTAAATAAGATGCTGAACTCAACGAAAATATAAGCTTTACCACTCCTGTCAAGAACACGAAGGGATAAAGCTGATGTTGAAATTACAAATCATTAAAATATATATGCATATTTGTGAGTATAATTACACAGTTAGTGAAACTGTACATGAGCTTTCATATATTTTTTATGTTATTTTGCTTACATTCATGGACATCCCCAGTCTTTTCCTTTTCTGGACTTGTCATGTTTATCAGAACTAATCAGTGAATGTAATTAAATGACTTGAATTACACAACTGAAGCAATCCTTTCTTATTGTGTTGTCCTCTTTGATATACATGTCTGAACAGGTGCTTTCAGGTAAATTGCCTCTGCAAATCCACATGTTCTGGTTTAGATGTCAGGGAGCCAATCATGCCAGACGTTGTCTTTAGCTCCATATAAGGACAACCTTGAGTGCTCTCGGTAGGGAGCAGCGGGTGTTTCCCGTGCTGAAGGCACGCATTGTTCCTCACAGCCTGGGCTAAATGTGTGTAGCTCTCTAAATAAATAACCACTATATAGTTATAGCATCAAAATATGCTTTCTACGGAAGCCCTAAGAGTCCATGCATTCTGTTTCTTGTCTCATGACCACAGCTTAAATTTCTTGTTATCTTGATGAAATTTTCTGTGTACTTGACATAATAGCATGTTTTTATTGTTCTGGCGCCAGCAAAGCTTCCATCAGCATTGATCAGGGACTCACTCAAGCAAATTGCTCCGTGTCTGGCAGTGATTGACAACTTCTTCATTACCATCCGACACTTGAGAAGGAGGCTCTCAGGTCTACAGGTTTATCATCAAAGACAATATTTTGCTTTAGTGCAGTAATAATCAGTAATAATTCATCATAGACATTTCCCCGATATTCAGAACAGTGATCAATATCGATATAGTATTATTTTAATAATTAGTATTAAATATTTGGACCCCCTCATGTCCAAAACTTGGCATAAAGTAGCCTATTAAAAACATTTACAGACTTAGCAATGTGCTAATGTGGTTTTCTAGTAAAAATTTGAAAAATCACTACTCCGTCAGTTTACTTGACTTGTGTTAAGAGAACTTTTTTACCCCATTAGTATCTTTTTTTTAAGCATAAATGTATCAACAACAAAAATTATTTTACATTAAACTTAATTTTGAAGACAAAATCAATTTAAAACAGTTCTTAAAATATTGCAAAATTTTACTTTGCAAGTAAATTCAACTTATTTTATGGGTGTTAAGATACTGCCTACATCCAAAATCTGAAGAATTCTGCCTCCTCGGGCAGCATACGGAGGTAGGCAGGCAACAAGGCACGTCAATGACCGTGTCACTTCCTGTCTCCGATACCTTTATCTGATTGATTTTTTTTAAGGCAGCATTGATGTATGCTTCGCTGCTGATGATGTCCCATAATCCTGTACATTTCATTCTGTAACAGTTGAGCTAAAAAACTAAAGATGGCATCTGAAAGTTGCAGTTGATGGTCAGTTTGTGTGTAAATGTATGTTTTTTCCAACTTTTTCTTTTTTTGTGTATTTTCTAGCGATAAATTATTATTTAATATTTGCTTAGTTATCACCAAAGCCTGCTCTGTTGTTGTAGATCAAACGTCAGAAGTATGTCCGAAATCAGTTTTGTGAGGTACCTTCGTGCACACACTCTGCCTGCAAACAAGTCAACAAGTAGTTTAAGTAAGCTTTCCAATGCAGCTACTGTTACTTGAAATCAAGACTGATTAAGAAAATAATTTCCAGGTGGGCATGTCCGAATGGCTGAAGGCCGAGGCTGTACAGACTCTCCTGTTGTCTGAAACAAGCCGGCAGGATTTGGGGTGGCGTTTAAATTCTTGCCTGCATTGTTGAGATGTGCGGAAAAGCTCTTTTTAAGGTAACACTTTCTGAGAGCTTTTCCTGTATGACATAATTTCTTCCAGGCTTCCCTTTAACCGCGAGAACAGTTTCTTGAATTGGTGCTTGTTCAGAAAACATACCAGCACATTTTGTGAGGAAGAAAAAATGTGTGCAAAAGCTTCTAGCAGGTTTGTGTACAAAACTGGAGTCAAACCGCTAACGGGAGAATTCACAAATCCTACTGTACACCATTTAACCCACTCAGACCACAGGAAATACAGCAGATAACATATTAACACAACACTAAGGCACATCCAAAGTAATTAAAGGTATCTGATATCTTGAAAATCAGGTCTTGTAGTGAACACACCCCCTTCAGGACACCAGTCAATTGAGAGCAGAGGCACACAGGACTCTGACTATAATAGACACATGATTTAAAAATAAAAACAAGTCTAGTTCAGTTTGAATGAATTGCAGTGTCACACCCTTGTCTCCCTGTGTCTGTTTTGTGTTGTTTTGGTGTCTATAGATGGTCCCTCTGTGTATATTATTGTTGTAAAACCGTACCATGTGCACTTTTAGTTTTGTGGCCGACAGAGACTGTTTTTTTTATAAATGATCTACGGCCTTACTGGGTGGGTCAAAAGACATACAGCTTACCACAGTTTATAAGTCTTTGCAAATACCACAAAACCAAACCAGCCCCTTTTGATCCAGTTATTGTTAGATTTGATTCATTCCGCTTCACGTTACCCATCAGTTTAATGCTGCATGTACAGTGTCAAAGTAAATGAGATATGACTGAATGAGGAACTACACCCTGATCAGGCATGTCAAGTAAGATGTCAATCAAGTCTGCCTCACCTCAAAGAAGGGTTTACATCTCTCAGGTGAGAAGCCTCTAGCAAGGGCTGAGATGACAGTTGAACGTTGACTTTTAGTAATTGGTACCAGATATTGTACCAATTACTAAAAAATGAAAAAGTGTTTAACTTTAAAAATCATAAATATCAATGCATGAGATAATACAGATAGGGCTAGTTACATATATTAATATTGTTGAGAAATTCTCAGAAAATAGGCGAATTAAAAACATAAATCATCTTGAAGACCTTGATAGGCCTTCACCACACTTCCACGTTTGACAAGTGGAAGCTTCAAATAATGTAAAATACTTCTGCTGTAGCTTGTATCAGCGGAATTGACACAGATGTCATGCGGTTGAATCCGAAAGGAGATGCGTGACAGAATGATCGAGGAATACAAAGACTGTAATAAACACAGAGAACTAGAAAAATGACATCTACAACTAAGGAAACTGAGAAAGATTATTAAAGTCCCCCTGAAGTCAATTATTTTATCCCTTAAAACTCATCTTTGATCACCAAAATGACATATTTAAAAAAATCAAGTGAAAAAAATGTCTTCATGCCTTAAAATAGCTTGAATGTAACTCTACACCCTTGCCTCATTTAATATACACGGATCAATGAATATGCGAATTAGACCCGCCTCCACTCGCTCACGCCAGCTCGTTGTTTGTGTTGTGGATATTTAAGAAAAAAGCTTGCTTCGCTTCATATATTCTGTTTAATTTCTGACGCTTAAATTGTGTTTTACATTATGAATTGGTAAAACACCTTTGCAGAACGGACTGCTCTCTAACTGAATCACCTGAAGCGATTTCTCAGTAAAACAAGACAGTATCGAGAGAACAACCAGCCGTTTTCCTCTGTGAACATGTGCTAAATGGATGTTTGACAATTTCGTTGCTTTTTTGGAGTTCAGATTTAAAAAATATTCGGATGACATCCTGCAGGCGCCTGTGCCTTCTCCAAACATGAAATAAATGTACATCCTTGAATGAGCGCGGATTCCAGCGTATTTACTTGAACTTATCAGGTAGGCTAATATCTATGGTTTGATCCATTTCAGAGGCGGCTAAAATCAGAATTTATAATGGACTGAATAGCTCTCTCAGAACTTTGCGTGCGATTCCACACTGACTGACATATGCACATGAATCACGGTCACACTCACACGCCCAGTATTGTTTTAGTTATGTTTTAAAGTATTAAAATATTTCGAAGGACAAAAACATGAACTTTATTGGCTTTACTTCAAGTCAGCTGGTGCTGACTTATGAATTTGCACATGGTTTGTCTTAAAGCATATTAAAAACACTACATATACATATAAACAACATTAAAAACTTGATTTTCACCACAGGCGGTCTTTAATGAAACAAAGAACAGTTGTGAGACTAATTAGAAACTATAGCAACAAACAATTAACTAGAACTCAGTCTAAAACTGTGACAAAGAAAACTAAATTAAATGGCGTAATCACAACAGGCAGGACCCATAGAACAGGATTGTGATTTATAGATGTACAGTTCATCACAGATACATCATCTTAACATATCAACCACAGTTTACAATCATTAATAGGGTGTGATGAAACAAAGAAACATGGTGTCATGTTATTCCGGCACATATTTTATGATTTAAAGGGAGTGCACAAGTGTGTATATGTATGTGCAATGCTTTAGAGTCTGACCAGATTTTTAGTAAAGAAATGCAAGAATAGAATACATAATACATATGTTAAAGATCATTAGAATTAGACATGGTTACATCACATAAAATATTAATTATGAGTAAAGACTTAACAGTTTACAATAATAATGTTCACATTAGTTTCATGCACTTACATTATTTTCTGATACATTCAAGTTTTAGATCAAATTGAAGTTGTTCAAATAAAGGAATATTTCCAACCCAAAGTTGATTGTTCAAAAATTACTGGTTTGATCATCTTAAACATGTCATATCATCTGGGTTTGAGCTCACTGATTGGATAGCATTATACTGTAGACAAGAATAAAGATTAATCATAATAAATATGCCGCAACAAAAAAGTGATAATATATAAAAAATCATTTTAATATTATATCAATCATGCAGATCTTCATTTATCTTATGACAACACTGGCAGTGCTGACGGTCACCTCACTAAGATAATGTTGCATATTACAATGTAAGATTACACATACTGTAGTATGTTGTATCATATAAGGCTTAATAAACCGTTGACAAATTTAAGTTGGTTGTCAACAAGTTTCATTTTCTTGGTGACCAATAGACAATAATGCTGGCAGAAATTCGATTATGCTACTAATTGGAACTGGATGTGACAACACACAGACTGTGATAAAGGCCTATTAGCTGGTTCAGATGTGTTTGACTGGGGTTGGAGCTGAACTCTGCATGACGTTAGCTCTCTAGGGCAGGGTTGGATAGCATTGTTTTACATGTGAATACATTGTGCCTTTTTATTTCCATACCATTAAACATAAGAATACAGTCCACAGCAATCCAAGGAAAGCAATCCTTTGCTTAATCTCTAGACCACACATACATATTAACTGGACCAGTCTGGAAAATAATTTTTTTAGCGCAATTTCAGCTAAAACAAAATGTATGACAGAGTATGATTGTTGTCTGATTTTAAATATGTTACTGAAACACAAACTTCACAAACAATTGTGGAGAGTTTTCCCAATTCAAGTACAACATATAAGATTGTATATGGCTACACAGAAACCCAAGTGGATTTCACATGGTAGTCAGACATTTTAAAGCTGTAGTTGAGAAAATATAAAGTCTGATTCGAAAAATCATGATCGGATCGCATGTCAAACCACCAAACTGCTGAAATCACGTGACTTTGGTGCTCCGAACCGCTGATTCGACACAAAGATTTATAACGCTCCGAAGCTTCATGAAGCAGTGTTTTGAAATCAGTATAAGTCGTTATTTTGTTTTTTTGGCGCACCAAAAATATTCTTGTCCCTTTATAATATTAATAAGGCTGTCAAATGATTAAATTTTTAATCAAATTAATCAGAATTTTTAATCAGGATTAATCACTATTTGCAATTACACCTGAATCCTAACCTTTTTTTTTTTCTGAAATGCATACCAAAAGATAAATAACAGGACACAGATACATAATTTTCACATTATGTCCGTTTATTAACACAGCCAAATAATGGTGGTTTAAATCAAGCTGAAACATACTACACACCATAATATTTGTCTTTGTAATGTCCCATCGCTTCCTCTTTGGCATTCCTCTTAACCAGGATGTACAATTTACAGTATTCAATTGAACAGAAAGCAATAAATGTAGTCAAATCATAACAGTGGCCTACCACATTTTTGCACAATTTGAGTCATCTGTTGCGTTTTTATGTGGAAAAAAACATGTTCAATAAAACTTTTAAATCAAACCAAAGAACAATCTTTTACCTTTTCCTCCATTCTTTAATCCAGTTGCTCAAAAAGCCAGTTGCTAACTACTATAACATGTTGCACTGAAACTGGTCTTTTTGTTTGAACATCACCTTTCAAATCTGTCAGCAAGACTCACTGTGACACTTCTCTGCACCATGTGAGCGACACAGTTTGTGTGTTCATAGCGTGTAAGTCGAATTGCGGCAACCATGGTGCGTGCACTGTCAGTCCCAATGGTTGTCGTCTTGCCCTCGATGTCCCACTTACGTGCAACAGACAGGAACTGTTCTTTACAAGCCTCTGCAAAATGACGCTCCTCAGTTTTTAATATAGTCAGCGCAAAAGACTTCAGTTCCCACGTGTCACTGATGAAATGTGCAGTTACTCCGAGGTAATTGTTGTTACTCACTGATGTCCAATGGTCTCCTGTCAGGGCGATATGATTTACTTGAGCCAAGACCTCTTTCCTTTTTTCTTTTTCGTTTTCTTAGAGCTCGTGGATTTTCATGATAACTGTGGCTCTTGACGGTGGCTTATAGGATGAGTCTTGAGACGCCACTTGCAAAACATCAAGGAAACCTGAGTCTTCTACAATGCTAATGGGTCTACAATCCTTTGCAATCCATTTTGCTATTGTGTTGGTCAAATTATCTGAGGTTGATTTTGTTAATGGCCTGCGAACATTCAGCGTGATCTGGCGCAAACCACTTGCTGAACCTGACGGCCCAGCAAACGCATGTTTGGCGTTGACATGGTACCTCAAGCTTGAACAGCTCCGGTGAAATTGAAACTCCTTGTTACAAATCTTGCAAATAACCTTGTACTTGTTACCTGTACCATCATCATTCTTTTTAAATGTGAATCCGTCAATAGGCCCACTTTGCTCACCTTGCTCCATCTCGCCTCTAGCTCCCAACCCCTTCCCTGACTTTCCTGACCTGAATAATTTGTCACACTGTGCATGCTTGAAATGCGTTAAAAAAAATGGACGTAATTAACAACAAACAACTAATTAACGTTGTTAACGCGCTATTTTTGACAGCCCTAAATATTAATATTGTTTTTAGTACATTAATGGATCTTGAGAGAGGAAATGTCATTGCTGGCTACGGAGGCCTCACTGAGCCATCGGATTTCAACAAAAATATCTTAATTTGCGTTCCAAAGGTTAACGAAGGTCTTACGGGTGTGGAACGGCATGAGGGTGAGTAATAAATGACAGAATTAAAATTTTTGGGTGAACTAACCCTTTAAAGGGATACTCCACCGTTTTTTCATATTAAACTATGTTATTCCCTTAACTAAGACGAGTTGGTACATACCTCTCTCGTCTCAATTCTTGCACTAAATCGCTCTGTCTTGCGGTGAAACTTTGTAAGCACTTAGCTTAGCCCAGTTCATTCAATAGGGGCCAAGCAGAGAAGCTACCAAACACCTCCACGTTTTCCCTATTTAAATACAGTTACTCGAGTAGTGTAACTCGACCTAGGACGGTGACACAAAACAAAACGTTGCGCTTTTCTAAGCGTGTAAAATGGATATTGTATGGCGGAATACCATAGCAAGTGCTCGGGAGCACTTTGACTTGGCGCAGTAATATCTTCACTCGTGAAAACTCCTCTCACCGGCCCCCGCTCCCTCTCCTCCTCCCTCTCATTTCCGTCAATACAACCAACGTGACTTTTACAGGAGAGGGAGCGGGGGCCGTGAAGATATTACTGCGCCAAGTCAAAGTGCTCCCGAGCACTTGCTATGGTATTCCGCCATACAATATAGTTATCCATTTTACACGCTTAGAAAAGCGCAACGTTTTGTTTTGTGTCACCGTCCTAGGTCGAGTTACACTACTCGAGTAACTAATTAAATAGGGAAAACGTGGAGGTGTTTGGTAGCTTCTCTGCTTGGCCCCTATTGAATGAACTGGGCTAAGCTAAGTGCTAACAAAGTTTCGCCGCAAGACAGAGCGATTTAGTGCACGCACTGAGACGAGAGAGGTATGTATGAACTCGTCTTAGTTAAGGGAATAACATAGTTTAATATGAAAAAACGGTGGAGTATCCCTTTAAGATCCTTTATTCTATACAAATTCATTCAGAGTGCAATATACACCTGTTGACACAATACAGATATACATATGCTGTTCACACAAATACCAACTAAACAACTGGAATGGTAATAGTAGCTATAAAAGTGAGCAGTTTCATGAGTTTTGTCACCTGATGTCATTCTAGCTCTATTGAGCATGACAATCTTCAACCTTGACCCAGGACTGCTGTAGAATGCTATAGATGACAATAAACATCCAGCACAAAGTACAAAAATTGTCACAGTGAGCAGGGAAGAGAGGCCAGGGTCTAATTGCAGAAGTATTCATTAAACAAACACACAACCAAAGATAATCCAAACAAGGAAAGCAGATGACAATAATTCAAACATAAAAACGTACATCTAAATTTATGTACACTAATTCATACATTTAACTTAAAATAATCATGTAATCTCAATGTAAACATTTTTATTAGTGTAAACTTAGCTAGCTATAACAAGCTAATTCAGAAAATGTTAACTTGCTAATTTGCTAGCAATAGCATGGTAAATGACTTGCTGAATGAGTACAGCAACGTAAAACATTTAATACCTGCTCTCAAACCTGAACAACTCCAACTCTCCAAAAAACCCACATTAACAGAAATTCTTCCAAATTAACATAACAAAACATTAATCACTACTAAATCTTGCACACACACACACACACACAAAAAAACATTATATAACACTTCATTTTTATCTAGCACAAAAAAAACTTAATATAACACTTAATTTTAACATTTACTCTCCCTTTAGAGTGCCATGGGCAAAGCATGCTGGGAAATAGAAATCCCAGCCCAGTTTCAGTTAAACTTAAGTTTGTCTAAATTAAAAGATATGAGTTCATAAAACTCAAAACAATGAAGCAGTTCAGTGTACATAAAATATGTTCCGTGAACTCGAAAGAAAAAAAAAAGTGCTAAATACTCATAAAAGTTATTTGACTGAGCGTTAAGCTTTAAATTGATACACTATCAAAAAAGAGGACTCATAACTATTGTAATGATTAAACAAACAGCTAAGCATGTCAACCTTTTCTTGGATGAAGACATTGAATATCTAGCTAATGTGACAGCCATATTTAAATGAGTCTGCTTTGTCCAGTAAATCCTTAAAAATGGGAGGACTGCATAAACTTATCATTTTGTGGATTATGTATCATACTTTAACCTCACAGTTGTGGTTTCAAATGAAGTAAAATGTGCACAGAGCTTAAACTATAAAAACCCCTCAGATTCAGCAACAAAAACTGTGCAGGTCATGCCAACAAAGCTTTCTGTTGATAATTTACTTTAAACCAATATTTTGAAAAAGACAGTTTATGTAGTGCTACAGGAAAAGGAATTTCTTCAATCTTCAGTGTAATTTTTACTACTGTTTCCCAAATCTGTTTATATCATTGTGCTCTGTTTGAACCTTTTTTTTTTTTAATATATAGTTTTATGAGATATTACGTAATCTTCAAACCACAGTTTTTAACAGCTAAAAACCTCCAACTTTTAGAAACTTTTCAATTATTGTCACTTTCCACAAACAAGTTAAGGCACAAATATAATTTTCTCTGCCAACAATTAAATATATTTTTTTTAAATAAATTATATTGTTGACAACATTCATCAACACTTTCCTTCATTTTAACCATTACCAAAGTTATTGAAAGTAAACAATCGGACTAAACAATGTTATGCATAATATAAGTACAAACCAACAGTTTGTCCCAAATGAGCTTTTCTTTAGTGAATGTCAGCTTAATTTAAACCAAATAAATCTGCAATTCTGTTGCATACAACCCTCTTACTTGTTCTGGTGTGTTTTTATTTTTTTATTTATTAATGTTTGTAGCTAGATGTGTGAGTACACATTACAAAATAACACAGATCAGTAAACAAATCTGTATGCAGGAATGTCCCAAATTTTGGTAACAAAAAAAATTAAGAAATGTTGGTGGTTTTGTGAAAACACTGCAAAAATTTCTCATGAAAAAATGCAAATGTTACATAAATATTTTTTTAAATTAAATTTTGATCTATTTTGTAACCTATTCATGGAAAGTGCTACAGTCATGGTCAGAATTATTGGCACCCTTAGTAAATATGATCAAAGATGACTGTAAAAATAAATCTGCATTGTTTATCATTTTAATAAAATTAGCAAAAATCTAACCTTTCATTGAAGGAAAAGAATTGAAAGTGCCGACGAGTTTGGAGAACATCTGACAAGAGATCAGAGACCATTCCTTCATACAGAATCTCTCCACGTCCTTCAGATTCCCAGCTTCATGTTGGTGCTTCTTATCTTCAGTTCTCTCCACTCATTTTCTTTAGGGTTTTGGTCAGGGGACTGGGATGGCCATGGCAGAAGCTTCATTTTGTGCTCAGTGACACATTTTTGTGTTGGTTTTAATGTTTGTTTTGGATCATTGTCCTGATGGAAGATCCAACCATGGCCCATTATTGGATTTCTTGCAGAAGCGGTCAGGTTTTGATTTTTTTATCTGTTACCATGTGCCATGTATCTGAACATGATGTCCAGGACCTCCTGCAGAAAAATAGGCCCACAACATTAAAGGTCCAGCATATTTAACCGTGGGCATGGGGTACTTTTTATCCATGTGTGCACCAAACCCATCTGGTGGGTTTGCTGACAAAAAGTTTTATTTTGTTTTATCCGACCATAGAAGCCGGTCCCATTTGAAGTTCCAGTCTTGTCTGACAACTGAATATGCTGAAGATTGGTGGATGAGAGCAGAGGATTTTTCTTGAAACCCTCCCAAACCACTTGTGGGGATGTAGGTGCTGTTTGATCATTTTTTAAGGCTTTCTGATACTCAAGACTCAACCAATCTCTGCTATTTTCCAGCTGTGATCCTTGGAAGTCTTTGGCCACTCAAACTTTCCTCCTCACCATGCATTAGGACGATTTAGACACTCGTCCTCTTCCAGGCAGATTTGTAACATCTTTAGTTGATTGGAACTTCTTAATTATTGCCCTAATAGTGGAAATGGGGATTTGCTTTAGCTATATATTTCCTTATAGCCACTTTCTATTTTGTGAAGCTCAACAATCTTTTGTTGCACATTAGAACTATATTGTTTGGTTTTACTCATTGTGATGAATGATTAAGGGAATTTGGTCTTTGTGTTTTCTCATGTTTATACTCCTGTGGAAAGGAAGTCATGGCTGCAAAATATCATGTTTATGATCACCCTGGTGTGCTTAAAAATATATATAAATATGAATGGGAATATACTTCAGAGATATCTTATTCATAAAAAAAATTCTAGGGGTGCCAACAATTGTGGCCAATGTGTTTTGTAGAAAAACATTTATTTCATAATGTGATTTTCCCTCCACTTTCAATTTTTTTCCTCAATTTGTTCTTCCTCCTGATGCCGGGTACATCTGCTATTCTCTGTCACTCATTACATGAAATGGCCACAGCTGACAAAATTCTCTGATTTATCTGATATTGTTTTATTTATTTATTTATTTATTTGTGCAGTGTAAACATTGATTACTCTGCACAGATATGAATGTTGCCTCAAATTGTGTGGATGTCAAAGTGACTGGACTATTTTGCTTGGTGGATGATTGAAATCTTTGGTTCTGTAAGTAATGTAAGGCTTGATTTTCCTGCTAAACAAAAACTGAGATAAAGCGTCCTGCAATAAAGCGTATCTGGAGAGAAGATCTTAAAAGAATAACAAGGGGCAACGCCTTGCCCCCACTCCAAAAGGACAGCGCCTCCCCCCACCACACACACACACACACAAACTCTCCTTCCCCCTGCCTCAAGTCACTGAAAGTTATTCAAAACATATAATGTAACTTGTGTATCTGTTGTTTTTCCCTTTTCATGTTTGGTATCATTTAATTTGTCTCAGTGCGATTGGTAAAACGGTCTCAATTTCACAGCAGTCACTAGAATTATGAAGAAGATGGAAAATTAAGGAAAATTCTGTCCTCTTTTTGGGTGGTGTCTCTTCTTCTCTCCCCCCAAAACAGGTGCTGGTATAGTAAATATTTACAACCCTTTTGTTCTGGTTCTGGTATAAAAGGTAAAGAGCAAAGCAGTCAGGGGGGATCATCTGTAGGAGAGGCCCCCCAGAGATGGGTGAATGTCTGAGGACATTCACCCATCACTGTGTATATATGCATTTCTTTGAGTAATTGATGTTATGCATTTATCATTTCTGAATTGGCTTTAATTGGTTATGTGTGTAATTGACACGATACACTGTTACCTGACAAATAAAATGTTATATTTGATTTGCTCTGGATTCTCCTGATATCATTATTACCAGTAAATTATGGGAGGCTAATGCTACCGTAAATCTGTGTCCAGGGTAAAACAAACTGAAGGCGCATGAATGAAGGAGCAGTAGGCACTTCATCTGAAGACCTTTTGATTTCTGTTTACCACTGATTTAGCAAGTTGTATGGAAGTGGCTAAATTAAAATACACTTTTGTTCGAGTGAGCAGTAGGCAACCGACTAAAGGTATTAGCCAACTTATTACACCCTCTGACGAAGATCAGACTGGCGAGTTTATGTCCGTGAGTTTACCGCGAAATCCCGGGGCGAGTATCTCTGTGCGGCATCGGGTCCCTAATGACTGAACAATTGACATATGGAATATCCAGAATCATCAAATATCTAAACTAATGCATAACTAATGATGAATTTCTAATTGGAAACACAACCTAAGTGTAAGAATCGTTTGAAATTGGAGTCAGATTAAACGAGTGAAATTAAGTGAACTTCATAGAGACGCTGAAAAGACATACACGCTTAAACCTTCCCTGTCCTGTGGGAAACCGTCATTGGACCCATTAGGCGGGCCTTACAGTAACCACCCAAAACAACATCTTGACCATGGTTCACGCTGTGGCACTTTTTCACAAGCAAAAACCTCTCCCATTTTCTTAATAAGAGCTGATGAGTTTGGGGTTCGAATAATCAAGGTTTCAGTATCATGCTGACGTTCTTTCCAGCGCAGTGTGACTATTAGTCACTCACACACTGCTTCTCCAGCCAGCTGCTCAATATTGCATTACACGACTGCACTGTCTAGGTATGTATGTATATTGTTGAGTCAGAACAAAAGGCTTGTTATTATAACCCTTAAACTTTTTATATGCCATTTATATTCTCAACAGCCCAATGTTTTCTTACCCAGCTTGTCTGATTATGTTGTTTTCCCCTCAGCTTTATGATGTTATTCATGCATTTCCATAAAGAAACTCCCTGCAAGATGATGAAAGATGTGAAATATATGATGAAAGATACAGCAATATGTTCACTAAAATAGGCCATTTTAACAATAAACCTGGAACATGACCATTGTCCAAAACCACTTGTCCTGTAGAGTCATGGGTGCTGGAGAGACTATCCCAGCATCTGTTATATTATATTATATTATAAAATAACACTTTATTTCGATAGTCCACTTTAGACATTCTACTAACTATGAGTTATTTTGCAACTACATGCCAACTAGCTGTCAATAGAGTATTAGTAGAGTGTCTGCTTAATATCTGCTAACGCTTTATTTTGATGCTTCCAACAGACATTCTACCGACTATTAGTAAATTTGCAACTACATGTTAACTTATTCCACTAACCCGAACCCTAGCCTTAACCTAACAGTCTACTAGCAGTCGACTGCAGTCTACTAATACTCCAATGAGAGTTAGCTGACATGTAGTTGCAAAGTTATTAGAATGTCTAAATAATTAGAATGTCTAAAGTGGACCATCAAAAGCTTATTTGTGTGTAACCTACAGTATATACAGTGGGTACGGAAAGTATTCAGACCCCCTTTGTCTGAACGCTCTTTGTTATATTGCAGCCATTTGCTAAAATCATTTAAGTTCATTTTTTTCCTCATTAATGTACACACAGCACCCCATATTGACAGAAAAACACAGAATTGTTGACATTTTTTGCAGATTTATTAAAAAACAAAAACTGAAATATCACATGGTCCTAAGTATTCAGACCCTTTGCTGTGACACTCATATATTTAACTCAGGTGCTGTCCATTTCTTCTGATCATCCTTGAGATGGTTCTACACCTTCATTTGAGTCCAGCTGTGTTTGATTATACTGATTGGACTTGATTAGGAAAGCCGCACACCTGTCTATATAAGACCTTACAGCTCACAGTGCATGTCAGAGCAAATGAGAATCATGAGGTCAAAGGAACTGGCTGAAGAGCTCAGAGACAGAATTGTGGCACAGATCTGGCCAAGGTGAGTGACCCGACGGAAGCCTCTCCTCAGTGCAAGACACATGAAAGCCTGCATAGAGTTTGCTAAAAAAACACCTGAAGGACTCCAAGATGGTGAGAAATAAGATTCTCTGGTCTGATGAGACCAAGACAGAACTTTTTGGCCTTAATTCTAAGCGGTATGTGTGGAGAAAACCAGGCACTGCTCATCACCTGTCCAATACAGTCCCAACAGTGAAGCATGGTGGTGGCAGCATCAAGCTGTGGGGGTGTTTTTCAGCTGCAGGGACAGGACGATTGCAATCGGAGGAAAGATGAATGCGGCCAAGTACAGGGATATCCTGGATGAAAACCTTCTCTAGAGTGCTCAGGACCTCAGACTGGGACGAAGGTTTACCTTCCAACAAGCACACAGCTAAAATAACGAAGGAGTGGCTTCACAACAACTCTGTGACTGTTCTTGAATGGCCCAGCCAGAGCCTTGACTTAAACCCAATTGAGCATCTCTGGAGAGACCTAAAAATGGCTGTCCACCAACGTTTACCATCCAACCTGACAGAACTGGAGAGGATCTGCAAGGAGGAATGGCAGAGGATCCCCAAATCCAGGTGTGAAAAACTTGTTGCATCTTTCCCAAAAAGACTCACGGCTGTATTAGATCAAAAGTACTGAGCAAAGGGTCTGAATACTTAGGACCATGTGATATTTCAGTTTTTCTTTTTTAATACATCTCCAAAATGTCAACAATTCTGTGTTTTTCTGTCAATATGGGGTGTTGTGTGTATATTAATGAGGAAAAAAAATGAACTTAAATGATTTCTGCAAATGGCTGCAAATAACAAAGCGTGAAAAATTTAAGGGGGTCTGAATACTTGCCGTACCCACTGTATATTCAATTATGAATAAATGCCTTATTTTCTTAATGTAAAGGCTTTATGTTGCATTTCCAGCAGCTTGTGTGATTGATGTTGTGTGTTGATGTTTTGATTGTGTACATGTGTACATATTATTGTGTATCACCATCAGAACATGAAACACGTTTAAAGAATAAACCAGAGCCTGGAAGGAAATTCCAGAAAATACAGCAGCTTTTCTCAGAGCAGGACAGTTATGCTGTTAATAATAACTTTTGCTCCTCACCTTGGTATTTCCTCCTATTCTGGAATATGAGTCCGTAATTATGATCCAGAAAACCGCTGTGACCTGAAAAACAGACTGCTGTGACTCAGAACTATGTTGGGAAGAGGAAAAAAACTTGTCAGTAGCATTAGCCATGAAGAAAAAGTATCAATAGTTTTATTTTTATGATGATCATAATCATGTCAAAATGCAGCTATGAATGAATGAATGAAAATTGAATAACTGAATTCCATCCCTACACTAACAAAAACTACCATGTTATCAAATTTGGGTAAGTTACTCTAAAAAAATTACTACTAAATTACATATCTTACATATAAGAGTGTGATTAGATTACTGTCTAATGTCTAAAGAGTATTGGGTTACTTATTACTTTCTAAACCCCATATCAACCTCCACCAGCTGAACAATACAATGATAGACACAAAACTGCACTTTTGATTCTTTTAAATAAACAATATGCAACTGCATAAATTATTATTGAACTGGCCAGTGTGTAAAGGGAGAAGGTTACATAAAAAAGTTATGTTAAAATATATGTTTTTAATGTTAAATTCACTATTGTTTTATATAGAATTGTTCTATAGTCGAAACAATATTTAATGCAATTACATTAATTAACTGTATAAGTTAGAGAAAAAATAAGAGTAGTCCCTTACTTTACTTTTTCATGGGAAAATAATTAGTAAACTTAGTAATTAATTACATCCAACAGTAATACCATATTGTTTTGGGCATACACCATACAGTACCATATTCTTTGAAGTACTGTTGAGTGTCATCTAAAATCAACGGTAATCAGTTCCATGATGTGGGTGTGTGTGTGTGTGTGTATATATATATATATATTTATATATATATATATATATATATATATATATATATATATATATAAAAGTCTGGATGTCCTGTAAAGAGCACATTCAGGGCTTAAATATGGCTTCTGTTATGATGCAGGACATCGACTTTATGCATGTCCACTGTAGAGGACAACAGGACTTAAATCATGCATCAGGAATTTTGGGAGACACAAGTGAATAGCAAAATAAATAATATCCTCCTGAGACCCAGAAAGAAAAGGTTTGTTTTGTTTTTTTGTTTAGAGCATAAGAAACAAATGAGAGAAAGAAAAAAAAAAACATTTTTGAAAAATTGTATTTTGTTCATATGTTATGCTATGACCTCTGTAGTGGACACCAGGACTAAGTTGTTTAAAAATAAAAATGACATGAAATGACATGACATAGGCAAAAACAATTTTTTATTTTATTTTTATTCACCAATCAATTTTTAGGCTTCAGGATTGTATTTATTTATTTATTTATTTATTTATTTATTTATTTATTTATTTATTTATTTTTTACCAAACTTTGTTTAAAGATGATTGTCAACTATATGAAAAATATAATGGAATCAATTGATATAACATTTTACTTTATGCAATATGTGGGTAAAATAGCCATACATGGGTTTTCCCATTCAATACAATGCATCTATACACTGTATCTAATTTGCATATTAATGTGTTCTTGGGGCAACATAATGAAAAAAGAAGTGTAATAATGGGAGTAATAATTGGCTACATTTTCATAATAATATCTAATAATTATTAGGAATATATATATATATATATATATATATATATGATAGCCTAACATCACCATACCATAGCACTGCAACAAGGGAAGTGGGCTGGACATCATGCATCATTTCAGAAGGCTATGATTGATATACTAGTATTAGTTCTTGTTAATAGTTTTATTTTTTATGTTTTCATTTTAGATTTATGTTTAGTTTAAATATTATTGTATTTTAAAAAAAATGGCCAAATAAAATCCCAGTCACATCAACTTGTCGTGTTTGGTAGAAAGTTCAATGTATTTGTGAGTTCAATTGTCATAAATTGTGTGTAGTTAGGCTGCTGTCTATGTTTGAGTCTGTGCTGTCACAGAAGGCTGTAGGCAGCTCTCGTGTGTTGAGACGCAGCCCAGTGAGTTCAGCGTGATTCTGTGAGTGCGCGCGAGTGAAACGCCAGCAGGGCAACAAACACAAAGGCGGACGCAGTAAGTTAATAAACTTATTAAACTTTGTAGAGCACTTTTGTTTTTCAGATTGTGTTGTTTCCTTCGTACAAACACTGAGGCATTAGGTTATAATTTATTGTAGCTACAATTAATGGAGTTACAAACAGTCTCGTGAGCCTCACTGGAAGTTGGAACTTTTTGATTCTATCACTGCACTGGCAGAAGTAGTTTACATTTACATTTCGATATCCTGCTATAAAATGTATTTTTTTCCCCCTGAACGAGTAAGATTGAGTTAATACTCTGTGTTCATTATTTGTTTTTTAGAGACGGCTAGTCATGTGATGTGCGTGTATTTACAGTCGGAAGCATGTATGGTTGTTATAAATGAATATAGCTGTGATTTGATGATGAATGGACAATGTAGGTGACGTTCTCAATGAACTCGTTTCACATGAAACGCCCCTTGTGATATTTTACTATATTAGCTTGCGATAAATGATCTGAACACAGCTAAAGATTTGAGTCTGTTTTATCAGTATTGTGCTCCATTATGCTACTCATACTTGGAATGTAGTGTGTAGTATTTAAAGCATGGAAAACTGCAGTGTGCTTGAGTAGATCCTACTTGTTGAGGATGAACCACTGATGTCAACCGCAGTCTTAAAGGGTTAGTTCACCCAAAAATGAAATTCCTGTAATTAATTATTCACCCTCACGTTCCAAACCCGCAACCATCGTTCATCTTCGGTACACAAATTAAGATATTTTTGTTGAAATCCGAGGTTTTTTAATATTATTATTTTATCTCCTATAGAAAGCAACAAAATTACCACATTCAAGGTCCAGAGAAGTAGTAAAGACATTGTTAAAATTATTAAAGATTTTTGCAGTAAAATATCCAAAAACCACTATGCCAGTGTTATATATTTTGTTCAGCTGAGTACTTGCAATATCCCAGATGTTTGCAACTCTTTGTAAATCGTGAGAAAATTGCAATTTTAACTTTTCAAATTTCAGTGTGTGAGGAGTCGCCTGTCAATTGCGTCATACCCGTGTTACCCTCGGTTTCTGGTTTCATTTTGTAGAAACCATGGAAACACCAAAGATGCTTTAATATAAAACACGTTTTAATAGACAATGGAACAACTGTTTTAATACATTTATAGACAGAAAACGAATTGTTGTTATATAGCTCAACACGTTTAATCTTATTGTTTAAAATAAATCAAATTTTCTTCATTTTTTTGTGAGTACCGTGCTTTACCATGCCTCAGAGAAAAACACTATTTTGTGAAGTAGCTAACATAGCATAATCAAATGCAGCTTTATTTATAGTAACAGTAATACAGACTTTTCTCCATCATACAATACGTTTTAAAATTAACTGCATGCCATTTGTCAACACATGCCATCCAGCATTTATTATGATATTCTAAAATCGATCTATCTTACTGCAGTGTGTCTCAAACAAGTGTCTCACAGCAGCCACCGAGCGAATGCGGAGAGTAACGTTATAACATAATTTTAAACACACTTAAATGTATCTAATATGATAAACAGAGCTGGGTTACCTCATACTCATGACCGGAAAAGCGGAAGCAGTGCCGGCAATTGTGGCATAGTAAAAGTTCCGCTGCTCATGAGGCGTGTGTTGCGCAATCGCTCCAGCGGCCTCGTTCAGCTCCCACAACGCTCGGTCCTGCTCTGCTTCACACTACAATGACGCATCCATGAACATGAACATAGGCATCTAGCGACCTCTAGCGGACAAAATTCTTACGTACTGCACCTTTAATGCTATGGAACAATGTGAATACTTTTTGCGCATAAAAACAAAACAAAAAAATGACTTTAACAATTTGAGCTGTTGTCATGCACATTTGACGTAGTGAACGCAGTGCAGGCTTCTGTGTTCTATGTTCGAACACTGACTCATTATTGGCCGGCTCCTGCGTCAGCATCACACGTTTGCGTCATGCTGCTCACGTGTACAGCTTCAGCCAATACTGAGCCGGTGTTTGGACATAAACACGGAAGCCTGCACTGCCTTCACTGTCAACTGCGTGTGACAACAGTTCAAATTGTTAAAGTCGTTGTTTTTTGTTTTGTATTCTCGACGCTTCAAAACCTTAACGTTGAACCACTGTAGTCATGTTGACTATTTTAACAATGCCTTTACTACTTTAGACCATAAATGTGGTAATTTAGTTGCTTTCTATGGGATATAAAAAAATAAATAAAAAAAAAAACTCTCAGATGTCCTCAAAAATATCTTAATTTGTGTTTTGATGATATACAAAGGTCTTACGGGTTTGGAACAACATGAGGGCGAGTACATAATCACAGAAATTTAATTTTTGGGTGAACTTACCCTTTAATTTGTGCTCTATGACTTACTTGATTGAACTACTGCAATTTAGGATTTTTTGGGGGGTTTTTTTGCTGTTCATATATCAGAAAGCAGAATATTTAAAGTGTACTGTGCAGTATGCATTTTGTTTAAAACTTTCTTAAAGTCCGCATTGATAATGGAAGTTGTGACAGTGTTTTCTTCCCTATTGTGACATTTAGTGAAACAGCTTCTCAAATGAGAACAAATGTAGGGCTTGATTTTGTCTATGAGCAATTGGTTGGATGGTTGTGGTTTGCTATTGGTCGATCTCATGTGAGTGACAGGTTGCCCTGCCCTCGCACCAGTAAACACATCAGAGAAGAGAAGAGATGTTAGGGAGGGAAGTTATTTTGATTAAAGATTATGAGGCACATGAATTAAAAAACAAAACAAAACAATGAAGTGCAGTGCACAGATAAATCTTTTATAATATACACTGCAATATTCTATAAAAATAATAATTTGTGTATATATATTTATTTTATTTAGATATAATAATTTATATCTATATAATAATTAGATGTCAAAATTGTGGTTTACATTAATTCCAGATCATTCATCACTGTCAAAAAATTAAAGTCAAGTCGAACACATTGCATGATGGGATACAGTATTCCATGCATATTTCTAGAATATACTGCATACTTTGACATATGTCTTTAATCTTTCCAGTATCTCATTTGTTCAGAAAATTAAGAGTAAGAGTAGTATGCTAGCATGCAATACCAAACATCCTTTCAAAATGTGTCGCGATTGTTGTGTTGTGAGTTCAAATGGATCTGCGACTAAAATTGCTGTATGCTGCCAGGCCAGTAGTTGGCAATGTCACTCTGTAAAGAAACTACGGCTGACCGTCAGTAAAGCCGGTTCCCTGATCACCGCTAAATTGCCATCACCTGCTTTCAAATGGAGCGGCATAGACAGAGCCGTAGTTCACTGACAAGCCATGCAATATCGCGTTCATAACGCAGATGAATCGCCTTCGATATTGAACGTGATATTGCGTGGCTTGTCAGTGATCTACGGCTCTGTCTATTAAATGCCGCTCCATTTGAAAGCAGGTGATGGCGATTTAACGGTAATCATGGAACCGGCTTTACTGACGAAATGCGAGTGACAATCGCATGCGATGTATCGGTCAGCCCTAAAAGAAACACAACATGCCTATAGACTGAACTAATACACATGCACATGATGTCACTGTTTTCACAAATTCACTTTTTTGCAGTTTACACGGAGATGATAATGGTATTGTTTTTAAAAACTTGCACTTTGAAACCCATTTTCAAAAGCTTGCGTTTTCAGGCCCCCAAAATGCTGTTGTCATGTAAATTGAAGGTGCTCTAAGTAATCCTGGGTGGAGTAACTTCCTGTTGACGTTCGAAGTGTTGTCAAACAAAACAGAGGCTAGACCCTCCCTCCTCCTCCTCCTCCCCCTCCCCTCTGTGCTTCCTGAAACAGTAATGAATGCGCATTTAAAATCATTCTTGTCGTGTCCAGGCTGCAACAGTTTGTTTTTATTGCCGTTTTCGGAGCTTGTGGCGACTATAGAGACCGCGTTTTTTTACAGTGTGTTCAGGGGACAGGCAGCTAGCGGATAGTGAGGAGATGTTTGCTGTATGTGACAAAAAATGTTTTGGCCTAAAAACGCGTGACATCACTTAGAGCACCTTTAACAGCCAAAGTGCATAAAAGTTTTCATTTTTTTTGGTTGTAAATGGCCCCTTAGATGTGTGTTTTATCTTATTTAACTGTAATCATGATAGTTGCGCTGTAATAATAATCTCTGCACCATGCTATTGTCACATCTTTCACAATTTATACCCGCAAACAACTGCATACAAAACACTCTTGTTAAAATGTATTAAAAATGCTGTAGCCTCAAATCATTTTTACTGCATTTATTTATTTACCTTATTCCCTGTTCTCAGTGCCATTCGAATTAAACATACACTCCTTCGGATTGGAATCTCATTTGGTGGAATACTCTGATGTTCACTTCACTGAGCATTTACTTTCAAATGGAACACATTTCCAGACTGTGCTGAAGTAAGCGATGTGATTATGTACTGGATGCGAACTGTATTGCATATTTTAGCAGCCAGTAGTGTGAGTTGTTGTGGTGCAAAGCCCTAGACTCTGAGGCAATTCCCTGCCCGCACTGCTGGGCTAGATAGGAATGTGTGGCTTTGACTTTTTTGCACGACAGACAACCTTTGAAAAGGCCATAACAAAGACTGAGAACTCAGATATCTTACATTGCTTTCCCAAAGCTGAGATTGGTTCAGGAAGGCGAATCTGTCTGCATTCTCGATCATAACAAAGCCAGTGTGTTAAGTGATGTCTGCCTTTGTCCTCGAAACACTGCTCCTAAGTTCTGTCTTGCTGTGGTTATATTCTTCCTCCAAGAGCTGTCTCACATTCTCCAAGCCCTTCATTCCTCAGCTGTAAGTGTTGCTCACAAGAGCATGTTCTCGGTTAGAGCCGTTCCTGGAGAACTTTGTGGTTTGGATGCCATTGTCAAAACTGAGGTTAAAGTGATGTCAGGACAAAAATGCCTCAGCAATGTCTGTGGGAGGCTGTTTGCTCATGACCTCCAAGCATTTGGCTAGATCATGCTGAATGAATCTTGATTAATTTACATGATACCCATCTACGTGATGGTGCCATGACTCTTAGGATAGTTACCAAAAATAGACCGTGCTGTACTGAACCCACCACAAATGTGACGATTTCTATTGACGCTACAGACTGAAGTATCTCAAGGTTGGCTTCTATTTTGATTCCCTAACTAATATTCAACAGGGTTGTTGTGTCTCTCTATCTCTTCTAGTGGGCACATCACTAATAGTCTTGAGTGATTATGAAAAAAACAAAAATTTAATTTGTCTGTCTTCATCTGTTGGGCTCAGTGTTTTGGGAAGTCTAGATGGTTCCACCCCAGTTCTGCCATATTTTCCCCTCATAAAATCCACCAAACTTTGAGTCTTGTCATGCAACAGCACTCTAATAAAAGTCAGTAAAAACAGGGCCCATTGAACTTTAACGTGAAGGAATTTTTCATATTGATTTTTTTATATATGTATTTTGAATGACGCGTTGCGTTGTATTTTAGGGTTAAAGGAATTTTTTTTTTCTTACTGTTAATAAGAGCTTTTTCCAATTAGGAAGAAGTATAAAATGCAGTTTTACATGTTCTAAAAATATTTGCTGCATCTGAAATCACATACTCTCTTGAGTATGTACTTTTTTTTAAAGGTGCTCTAAGTGATGTCATGCGTTTTTAGGCCAAAACATTTTTGTCACATACAGCAAACATATCCTCACTATCCAGTAGCTGCCTGTCCCCTGAACACACTGTAAAAAAACACGGTCTCTGTAGTCGCCACAAGCTCCGAAAACAGCAATAAAAACAAACTGGTGCAGCCTGGACCACAAAACATAATAAAATTGCTCCAGCCAATAACCGTCAAGAATGATTTTAAATGCGCGTTCTTGACTGTTTCAGGAAGCACGGAGAGGAGGGGGAGGAGGAGGAGGGGAGGGTCTAGCCTCTGTTTTGTTTGACAACACTTCGAACATCAACAGGAAGTTACTCCACCCAGGACCACTTAGAGCACCTTTAATAAGTAGTTTGTATGCGCTAAAAAGTATGTTTTATATAGTATGAATGTGTGTGTAATATAAAGTGCTTTTGCACCACATAGTTATAGGAACTAAGTTATAGGAACTAGCCACTAGGGATAGTTCCCCATGAACCAATTTTCCCCTGGGCTATTTTCCTGGTTGCAATCGCACCAGAAATAGGAACTCTGAAGCGACCAATAGTGGTGTCATTTAAGCACGGTATTCACAAATGTGAATTGTTTTGCATGCGTGTGACCAATCAACGTATACTTACGCCACTGATAGTTCCTATAGCTCTGCCAGGTTTAGACCCTACTCTGAAATAGGAGCTAGTTTTGTTCCCCCAAATGGATGTATTCTCTATAGGGCTGGGGGATATACCGCATACAATTGTCACACGCATTTCGTCAACAAAGCCGGTTCCCTGATTACCGCTAAATCGCCATCACCTGCTTTCAAATGGAGCGGCATTTAATAGACAGAACCATAGTTCACTGATAAGCCACGCAATATATTATTTTATATATATTATTTTAAGATATTTGTGTGGCTTATCAGTGAACTACGGGTCTGTCTATTAAATGCCGCTCCATTTGAAAGCAAGTGATGGCGATTTAGCGGTAATCAAGCAACCGGCTTTGCTGACGAAATGCACGTGACAATTGCATACGATATATTCCCCAGCCCTAATTCTCTAACCAATCCTGTCATGGGTGGGCAGGGCTTTTCTCCACTGACTTGCTATGATGTTCAAAGCATTTCTAAAGATGCTGATTTTTAGAAGGTAGCTGTTTGACTCTGAGATGGTGAAAGGGAACATGGTTTGTGTAACATTAGCAACACATTACAGTGCTTCCCACACATAGACTTTACTTGGGCGGGCCGCCCACGTATAATAACGGCCACCCAAGTATATTTGGAGACACATTTTTGCTTTTATTATTTTTATCCTCTTATACTTTTATATCCGCGCAAGATAATGAAACCATCCGCGATCGAATAACTAGTCGTTTCGTACCTGCTCGTTATGTGTGCGTCAGAACTGTTTACTCCCGCTAGCATTCCCACGGGCGCTGCATGTTGCAAAGTCACAAGGCGGCGCTGTTGCGCGTTCTACAAGCTTGCGCAACAGTGCCTCAGACTGCTTCAAAGTTATTGTTAATCAATGAAAAGCGCAGATTTATGTCAAGCGATTGCTAATGAACTCAAGTTGATGAATTATTACAAAGTCTACTTCATGGCCTTTATATAAAATGTTTTAGGCGATTTTAAGAATCTGTAGGATTAGCCTGCAATAGTACACACATTTCAAAATAAGAGTCCCGGTGTATTTCGGGCTTGTTTACAATTAAAAGTCACACGCTAAGTTTTTTTTTCTTTTTCTTTTGGGCATTATTGGTATTTTGGTTACACAATAAATTGTATTTAATTTGATTTCCATTTAATTCATAGTAAATTATTGTAGTCTCCCCCACAGGAAGAAAAGACTAAGAACATTATTTGACACGTATATTATTCATTTTATAAATTTTACTAGTAAAATCTGTGTTCCATTCACTTAGAGAGACACTATATAACAGCAAGGAGAACATATGAAAAGGTGAACCATTTAAATGCTGTAATTTTGCATAATTTACAATGCATAATAATGCATAATATTAGTATTTAATTAAATGCAATATGCTATGTAATTAAAATTAATTTCAATAAATAAAAATACTGTTAAAAATCACACATTATTTGTTTGTCACATGTAGTAGACTATTTTTGTGCCGTGGGTAATAAAAGGATTTTTCGCCCGGCTACCGCCGCAAGTATATTTCAAACCTGTGGGAAGCACTGCATTATTAGCTGTTAAGCAAAATGCTAATCATTTGTTGTAGAGAATGATACATAAAATGCATTACCATTCTGATACATGGACTTGTAGACGACCCTGTATAATTCGCACTACCTCTTCTTCTGATGAAACAGTTTCTGTCTGAATTCTTGCCTTTGTGTAGTGTTTACTACAGTTGAGTGAGTGGATCAGGTATCAGGTCTGAGCTGCTGTGACTGAGTGGAGGCAGGGGCTAATTTACATATTCATGAATCCGCATGTACTAAATGAAGCAAAAGTTACGTTCAATCTATTTTAAGGCATGAAGAAATTTTCAAAGGACAAAAAAAAAAACATTTAAATAAGTCATTTGAGTTTTAAGGGACAAAATTATTGACTGCAGGGGGACTTTAATGCTAAACCTGCTGGATCCAGTGATAACTACATGTTACAGATCCTCAAACTTACAGTTAGACAAGATGTAAAAAAAAAAAAAAAAAAAAAAAAAAAACCCACTACTTTTAAGATGCTTTTTGCAACATGAACATTTTGCTAAAGTAAACATCTCCTTTTGTGTTCCATATAAGAAAGAGAGTTTTACAGGTTTGGAACCACTTGACGACAACATTTTCAAACCGGTAGTCTGTCTTTTTAATGTGGTTTTGTAGTACTTCACTGGTTTAGTCATGCTTTATGATCTATGATAAACCAGTGGAGGCTGTAGACTAAACACTCCTGCTCTGACTACACAAACGTGCATTCACCTCAAATGTCCACTCTTGTGAATCTGAATGTTGTGAATATTGTTGCTATTCTCTTAACTGGACTTCATGTTCCTTGCTTTTCTTCAGTGTTTAAAATCTTTCTCTATTGAATGCTGGTAAGGGGTCATATCAACAATCAGCTATTTCTCCCTACTAATTTGTTGTCTGACTCTGAATCACATTAAAATTGCTCTAAATATACTGCAAAGTACAGTATTGTTTTGATATGTCTTCATGTTGTTTTGAAACGGTAAATTTCACATCACTCTGTTGGTTGATTTCATCACTTTTATTTTCACACTGATATTTTGAATGGGTCTGATTAAAAGATCATGTTACATAGAGCCCTTAGGAATTAACATGTTTGCTTGAAGTGTCAGGTTTACTGTGGCATTCAAGTTCCTCCATACTGATTTTTTTTTGAGAGAATTTCCTGTTTAAATATCTTTTGCATAAAGAGTTGTGACGATTTAATGTTAGTTAAGAACATTTCACTTAGGTATTTTTTTACAATGTTTTAAATAAATACTTGAAATACTACACAATACTACTAAAAAGCTAACATAAGAATTAAAATTTTTAAAATATATATTTTTTGCATAATGAGATTATTTCTTGGTTCATATAAAATCATTTGCTCTCTCTCTCTCTCTCTCTCTCTCTCTCTCTCTCTCTCTCTCTCTCTCTCTCTCTCTCTCTCTCTCTCTCTCTCACTCTCACTTCGGTAAATGTCCTGTGTGCAATGCAGGTTGAGTATACAAAAGCATCTGTAAGTGAACACCTGTCTTCATGGTTTGCACTGAAGGAGACCTTTGTACTGCTCCTTTACTCTCCACACTATTGTTCCTCAGGGCTCAGGCAACAAAATACCAGCAAGTTTCAGCAACAGAGATGAGAGATCAGATTTATTGTTTTGCAATGGTGGAATTTGAAGAACCAACCAAACTGTGTTCTCCAGTTGTTAGGTGGATTGTTTTCTACTACAATTCTGCCTCTTGAAACTGAATGTTCCTGATCTTCAGGATATGACTTGTTTAACAGGTGATGTGTTGTAACCTGAGCTTCAGGAATGTCAAAATTCCTCTGTGGACTGGTAACACATTTAGACATTCATAATAAAAGGAACCTTTCACTTATGCATAGAAATGTGTGCAAAGCTCCCTTAAAACCTTATATTTTTTAATAATGTTAGTCATGGTTTCTTGCTCCAACATGGTTTTTGGTAAAGTGTGTAATTTCTGTGCAGCTAGCATCACCAAACAACATTGAAAACATAATGGTTGTTTTCAAACAGGTTTTATAAATGCGTTCTTGTATCAGCCATTGGTTATGGTTAGACAAACAGATAGTTCCGCTCCAAGATCATGCCATTGGTTTGTATTGTGCCACAATGATTTGTTGTCTCTTAAGCTGGGATTAGAATTTATTTTTTTTTAACAATCCTTAAAAATGACACACATATAGAATATATTGCTTCCATGTTTTGTGACACTTACAAAGTCAAATTCCCAGCATGTTCATTTTTTTTTTTTTTTTTTTTTTTTTTTTCCCTGAAATAGATGAATGTGAATCTGGCAATGTTTTATTACATTGGTTGTTGTACATATAAATACATACAGAAATAAAATGTTCGGTGAGTGGCGCTACAAGGTTAAAGGTGTCCTAGATTTAAAAATTGAATGTACCTCGGCATAGTTAAATAACAAGAGTTCAGTACATGGAAATGACATACAGTGAGTTTCAAACTCCATTGTTTCCTCCTCCTTATGTAAATCTCATTTGTTTAAAAGACCTCCGAAAAACAGGCGAATCTCAACATAACACTGACTGTTACGTAACAGTCGGGGTGTACGCCCCCAATATTTGCATATGCCAGCCCATGTTCCCAATATTATGAAAGGCATTAGACAAGGGCAGCCAGTATTAACGTCTGGATCTGTGCAGAGCTGAATCAACAGACTAGGTAAGCAAGCAAGGACAATAGCAAAAAAATGGCAGATGGAGCAATAATAACTGACATGATCATTGATATCATGATATTTTTAGTGATATTTGTAAATTGTCTTTCTAAATGTTTCGTTAGCATGTTGTTAATTTACTGTTAAATGTGGTTAAAGTTACCATCGTTTCTTACTGTATTCACGGAGACAAGAGCCGTCGCTATTTTCATTTTTAAACACTTGCAGTCTGTATAATGCATAAACACAACTTCATTCTTTATAAATCTGTCCAACAGTGTAGCATTAGCCGTTAGCCACGGAGCATATAGCCTCAAACTCATTCAGAGTCAATGTAAACATCAAAATAAACACTGTACTTATGCGATTAGACATGCTGCATGACGAAAACTTTGTAAAAATCCATTTTGAGGGTTATATTAGCTGTTTGAACTTTTTTTTAATGTTGTTTAAGGCAAGCGCGAGCTCTTGGGGCGTGGAGCACCAGATTTAAAGGGCCACACACCCTGAATCGGCTCATTTCTAATTATGCCCAAAAATAGGCAGTTAAAAAAATGAATTAAAAAAATCTATGGGGTATTTTGAGCTGAAACTTCACAGACACATTCAGGGGACACCTTAGACTTATATTACATCTTTTAAAAAAAAGTTCTAGGGCACCTTTAATGCTCTCATTTGAAAATAACGTAGCACCTAAACTAAACCCGACACTAAACCTAACCGATAGTGTTAACAAAAGCAAACATGAGATAATAACTGCATTTGCTGACGCAACAATGCCATTTCAGTTTGCTTCTACAAGTCATTGAGCTATTTTACCGTGACTCATGTTTCACAGGACTCGTACCTGAGTGCAATATTGTACCAGGTGAGCTGCCGAGCAAGTTTACTTCGGTAGAAAAGATACATATAGAGATGCAAATGTCAAAATGTATTAGTTTACAAATCATGCACTATGGTAAAATGCCATGACATGGTATTTTACAAGGAAATAAAATAAGTATATTTATCAATAATCTGTTTCTGTGATCATAGCTCATGTGAAAATGAATTGACCTTGTTGGTGTTTTACTGTCTCTACTGTTCATTTTAGCTGGAAACTGCGTATGTATTGTAGGTAGATACATTGTATGTACATTGTATGTAGATACATTTTTAGAGTAAAAATGTGGGTAGAGGCATGGTTGTATAGATCTCTGAATACAAATAAGATATGGTATGATTAGCTAACCTTTATTTTGCATGAGAAATACAACATAGTTCACGCTTATTCATCAGGGTGCGGCCAAGTTTCTGCTGAATAAGCTTTGAAATGTAAATGTGAGTGGTCATATGCTAATGATACTATGTTTGTCCTGTCATGCAACTTGTCCCAGATCACGAGAGTTATACTATTACTTTTCACAGAGACTTTTGCTTTCACAAAATGGGCAAAACAGGAGGGACGAGACACATCTGGGGGCCACAATAGGTGGAGGTGGGCTATTTTGACTTTGGGTTTCAGCAGTTCACTAAAACCCATGCCCATTTATAACCCACTTGCTGTTTGCCAACAACTTGGGAAATAAGATTATGATGCAGACGCCAAATTTGATCAATTTAATTCTGAATTGAAACAGTAAGGGTGTGTTTTGAGGTCATCATGCCCTCATTTAAGGTCTATCTCTGGGAATGTTCTGTTATTTCTCATGTGGCCTGTTTCCTTAGCAAATGAATGAGTCTTTGTTACATACCCGCTCAGTCGTCCTTGAAATTAGTTTGCCATTGATAGATTGGGAGGATATAACAAAATGTTTTATTTATTTTTGTAGCCAAATGGCAGCAGTTTTTTGCGCTGACTCTGTTTTTAACTACATAAAAGCACGATCTGTTTATTTGAACTGTCTTTTTGCTTGAACATGCAAAGATATCACATGCTCAGCATGTGTTTCCAAGTGATTCAGTGGAGTTTCAAGTGATTCAGCATATGTCTGTCCACTGTGTTATTTTTTCCGTCCAGTAGCGACTTTTTAAAGCAACAGGATGTTTTAAGGTGAGTGACGGTATTTGGATTTAAGAGATGCATTGAGCTTTTCTCTCTCGTGACTTTATTGCAGTACATCTGGGATGGAAATGTTGGTAGTAAAGAAAAAAGAAAAGCATGCACGTTTTCCCCTCCCCCTCTCCTTCTCCGTCTGCGCCTGCCTATCCCTCCTCCCTCTCCGATGGACACGCCGACCGCGACTCCCATAGCCTGTCAGGAAGTGTTATGACTTGCTGCCATAGGTCTTTGTGAGGCAGGCAGGAATGCTGGTGTTTCAGATTAGCCTTGAAGGGTGTGGAGCGAGCACTGCCTGTACTGCTGCGACCGCTGCTGCCTACAGCCCCATTCTCAGTACGCGTCGGGACGGTTTGTCTCTCTTTTTCTCTTTTTTTGCTTCTTCTCATCTCCTCTACATCCCACATTCTCTCATTAACGTTATACACTGGACGAAAGCATTCTCTGTCTGTCTGACTATTTTCCCAGCTGCTCTGCTAACGGCACAGCATCTGTGAAAGACGTATGTTGTTTGAGTTCACATTTGTTGCATCTGTTTGCAGTTTGGAGTGAAGGAAGCAGTTTTGGGGTAACTGGTTGTGTTAACTGAGATTTCAAAGGAGTTTTTTTTCATCTCGTCAGACTGGTAAATCAATTTTTTTTTTTTTTTGTGGTGGAGCACATGCTCAACTTTGTTTTTCAATCAAAGCCCCAAGAAAGCAATTCTGTGGCAGTTTTTTTCTTTGCTTTTGCTTTGTAACTTAACACTGCATAATGGTTTTGACTTTGTTCAATCACTCGTGCAGTGTTGGCAGTCCTTAGAGACACTGAAAATCTAGTGACTAGACAGGATTCTCTGGTTGCTTAGATTTGTGCATGACTCAGTCCCAGGAGGTTAAACTACTCTTTACTCATTTGGGAAGTAAACAAACCTTAGTCAAATTAGACTGGATCTGTGCTTAGATTGTGAAGAAGCTTATTAAAGCATGAATTGTGGAAGAAACGATTCCAACTGGTGATTCAATAAAGGTATGTAGTGCACAGTTCTCAGCGAAAGGGATGCCACAAGGGTGGAGATTTGGCCCATTTGTGTTTTGTCTTTTTCTTAAAAATTCCAGCAATGTTTCCGTGTTGGTCTTCTGAATAGCTGAAGGATGACATCAAATGTAGACCTTGAGAAAATATTGCCCAATAATAGCAGTCCGGTGCTGTCTTTAAGAGTTATTTACACAATAAACATTTTAACCAATATGTAACATTGGCAGGACGTTGACTCATTTTAGAGCACTTTTAGAAGTCTTTAACTTTATGCTGTCCCACCAGGGTGTGGTTGGACAGCTGGCACCACTAATGACATAACTGATTTAAAAAAAAAAAAAAAAAAAAAAAAAAATAGCTGGAGTGACGACTATGGGAATGGATATGTTTACATGCGCTGCGGGTGTGTCCTGAATCATCATGCGTTCTTGTAAGGTAGTAGCTGCTAACAGGAAGATGCATCTTGGGCTCCTTAGTGCTGCAGTGTCTTGATCGCTACCTGTAAGAGCAGATCTCAGGTCAGTTTGTACAGCAGAGCATGATTGAGGCTAGAGCTCTCCATCTGTTCTCAGTTCAGCTGCTGTGGGTGGACTCTGCTTAACAGTTTCTATGTATTTGTGGCCTCGATTCAAACTGTACGCTACCGTAGTGTTCATTGCTGCTCAATGACACGTTGGGCCAATGCCATAATACTGCAATTAAATGGACTATATAAATAATTATAGTGATAACCTGGACAAATATTTACATTTGGTTTTAGTGTATTGTGCTTAGTGTAGGCTTATTCTGTATTGGTGATAAGGTTTTTGCTACACTCTTAAATGTAAAGGTTCTTTATTGGCGTTGATGGCTCCATGAAGAACCTTTAACACCCATGGAACCTTTGCATTGCACAAAAGGTTCTATATAGTGGAAAAGGGTTATTTAGATTAATAAAATTATCTTCACGCTAAGAAAAAAATGGAAAAATATACTGAAATATTCTTTGAGGAACTCGATTGGTTCTTCTATGGCATGACTTTGGAACCTTTATTTTTAAGAGGGTGGTTGTTAGGTCAACTTACACAATTAAACACAAGCAGACTGACTGTTGGACAGATAAGTACTGCATCTGGTGTTCAGATTTGTACACATCTATCATAACTCAGAGATAAAATAACACCCTGATCTTCCAAAGAAACATGTCCAGACTTTGACTTTTGGATTTGTGGATTGGACACTTTCCTTTAGTTTATTTTTTCAGTTTGCAATAACTGGATATGTGACTATTTGCTAGGCTTTTGCTAGCCTCTATTTCCAGTTCGACTCTGCTGTTGACTAAACATAATATCTAGTCCTTTAAATGGATAAAGTAATTTTTCAATCATCGTCATGGCAAAGAATCATGTGATTGCATTGCTTGCATTACAATGAGGTTGCATTCAAAAGGACTTGCCTTGACACGCCCTTTCGAACATAAATTTTGCCCAAATATAGTCTACTCTGTTGCATGCTTGATAGACGTTTGCATGTCATTTGCATGTCTTATCATCATCTTACTGTACAATCCCACTTACAGGTTTCTCTCTTGGAAGACAGGCACCAATGTGCCTTTACCACAATTTGGAAGTCCACACAATAAAGTTTTGTGTTCTCTCCACAGAAGGACACACTTTATTCGACTAAGAGAACTTCAGGTTGTTCTTCGGGGAGATGGCAGGAAAGATATCCAAAGAAGAGCTGGAGGAGTTGCGGGAGGCCTTTGGGAAAGTCGGTAAGTGTTCTTCCTGTCCAACCAGTTTTGTCTACTCTAATCACAACTTGGCATGCCGCTCATATAGGTGTCCTTTTTCCTTTACGTACCTTGTGATTTCTACTGATTTGTCTTTTTCTTTGCATAGATGAAAACAGCTACATCACTGTGCAAAGCCTAAAATTAGGATCTATTTTCAAATGTCTCATTTGGCTTCTAGTTTTAAATGCCATTGATTAGGAAACTCTAGATTTGTGTGTGTGTGTGTGCTATGTAATTGTTTTGTAATGTTGTTATCGGTCCTCCTAACTTCATGTGCAGCATGTTTCCTGACAGTCTGCATTGTTTTTGCTCAGAAAAACCATCTGGGTTTTTCATTTGATTCCATAAAGTTTTTGGCATAACCTGTTGCCTGGCTTTTTAAACTGTCCTTGAGGACTTTTGTCTCCAAACCAGCAACTGTTTACGGTCATATGTATGTGTATATATATTATCCTAGTTTCTCCAATAGATTCAGTTTGAATAGGACTTGGATCTCTTTTTCTATTTGTAGCATTAATTGTGTACTGAACATTTGCCATATTTTGCACACCCAGCTGCAAAATAAGTTTCTTTTGTTCATTTTCAAAGCACAAATGAAGATATATCTGAGAGATCCCTCTACTGACAGTTCATTCACCCAAAACTTTGACGCTTCAAAAAGTTCATAAAGAGATCGTAAATCCATTAGAATCAAGCAGCTTAATTCATGATCGCTTTAATTAACAGATATAATTTAAGCTTTTATTCACATATAAACAGTGATCAATACACAGTCATAAAGCACAACAAATATGGTCAAAGGAAGCTCAAATGTACACACGAGAACAATGTTTGTTTTCACATGTCAAGCAAGTACAGTTGAGATTTTTAGAAATGATTAGATTATTAGATATTAGAATTCAAATATGGAAAAATAAGAATATGCATCTTTATATTGGCACTATGTTATTGTACTTAGATACTAAGATACTTCTGACACTTCAATAACAGGTTAAATAAGCAAAAATAGGACAAAAAGTTTGCTTATTTGGCTCGCAAAAGATCATACAAAAATGTAAAAAAAAAAAAAAAATTCTGACAGGTCTAACTATTTAATTTTCTATAGTGAAAAAACAAAAAAGAAAAGAAAAAAAGCCCAGCAATGTGATTGGTTCTTTTAACTTAAAGGTGGGTCTTCCATGCCCAGCTGCAAAATTATGCGTTTTTTCCTGTCCATGTCTCTGAGTGTCCATCCTCATGCTGGAATGAGTTTTTTTTTTTTTTTTATATATATATATATAAGTATTATAAGTATTTCTTTAAGAGCTTTTCTTTAAGAGTTTGTTGAAGTGGTTTTTAAAGGCTTGGAACATCCGTGTCAGCCACTACCTGGGTTTCAGTATTGCATAGAGTATGAGTATTAATAGATTTACAAAAAGTAAGTCATTAAAGGGGTCATGAACTGCATTTTTAAATTATTTTATGTTTCCTAAGGTGCACTTATAATGTCAGTATGATTTTTACATAAATGTCATAATTTTGAAATAAAAAAGGCCATTTTCTGATTGTAGCCCTCTGATTTGAAGGCTCTGTTGGAAGAGGTGTGTCTGCTGTTAGACTTGAATGTAAATGCCCACTGCTGTGACTGGCTAACATCTTTGTGTATGAAATGGGTATTACATATGGAACTCTCTCAAAAACTTTTACTACGTTTTTACTATTAGGCTGCAGCTGTCTAGATTAACTAATCATGAAAAGTGTTGATTATAGCATTATATTTAGATCTGCTCCTGTCGCATAAAAGGTTGCAGTGATGAGCATGTAGCCGCTGACAGACATGTCTGTTGGGTGCATGAATGCAGTGATTACAATTAACTTGGTTACTGACATGATGGCATTACTATCGGGCCCATATCTTTCTGTAAAAGTCTGTTTACAAAGCCTGCGCCGAAATTGTGACTGATTTACCAAAGAATCCACAGTGAAATGTGCCGAACAACAAATAATGCTCTACTGAGACATTCACATAGTTGAAATTAAATAAGCTCTTTCCTAGCAGTAGGAAACTTTGTCAAGTACTGTTATTTATCGTCCAGTGATCCTGTCTCTCTCTTCTTTTCATCTCACTAATGCGCTAGTGGGCGGGGCCAAAGACGCAATGATGTAAAAGAAGACATTGATCTGATTCTGCAGAGGCAGTCTTTCGCCACATTATTACGTCATGTGACAAAATCCAAAAGAAGTTGTCTTCAGAACTTGGTTTCAATAAAAGCTGTTTTTGGTCTAACGAGGAAGTTTGAGTTCTGAAATTTACAGGATGTTTTTATAGTACAGTGACCTCTTACATGTCAAAATATCAAGGAAAATTTGATTTCTCAGTTCATGACCATAGCGTACTGCATACTGCGATTTGCGATCTGAGACTTCGGTGTATAGGTCTGGTTTTTGAAGTTTGTGGTATTTGAATTATTTTTTTTTTTTTGGTCCTTGATAAGAATGTGCCTCAGACTGCATTCCCCCTTTTATCTGATTTCTCCAGCAGACTGGGCAGAACATTGAAGCCTAAATTGTTGTGCATGTCCTGGTATTGTAATGCGCATACTAGAGAAAACCCAGTGGCTGACAGTTCTTAATGGTTATTTTAATGTTTATATTCTGTTTTCGTATGATGACAGATGGCAGTAATTTGAGAGATCCTATAACACAATATCCTGCTTTTGTGGATAAGACCATACCAGAATGCTTTGCTTGAAGCTCAGTAAAAATGTTCTGCATGAACCACTACTTGCAAAAATGTGGCCTGTGTTTTAGTCTTAAGGATAAATTCTATAAATAATATTTTTGTAGTTTCATTTAAGTGTACCGATGCATTTTGTTTTTGTATTCAAATGTTACATTGACGTTGTTTTCACATTTCCAAAACATTTTATTTAGCATGCATAAGCAGTAAAATAGTTTTTCTCGAAGTTGCAGTTTGCTGCTGATAATTTTAGCTAAACTATTTCAATTGCATGCCCTCACATTTTTACCTCACAACGTTACCTTGTATCCTAAATGTTTTGTGCTTGTTGCAGGCAAGATGTTGACACCAAACCAATAGTTTTCATTTCTCTCCATAGATTTGAATGGCAATGGATTTATCTCTGACCATGAGCTCCATGACCTGTTCAAAGAGGCCAATCTGCCCCTGCCAGGGTACAAAGTCCGAGAGATCATCCAGAAACTGATGGAAGATGGTGACAAAGACAAGGACAACAGGATCAGCTTTGAAGAGTTTGTGTCTGTAAGTGTCTACAAACTGTTCTTTTCCTCATGGACACGAGATTCCTTAATATGCAAAAATAATTATAAACCTCTATATACTCATCCTAACTACGCTTAACTTTTCATTGCAGTGCTTTGGAAAATAAAATGTAGTCTAGTGAATGAATGCTTTGTGCAGTCTATAGGCTTCATTTGCAAATCAAATGTTATTGTTGTGAGGTTCTGTGATATTCAGATATCGTACTGTGCAAGCATGAGATTTTAATGGGTGAACACAAGGTGCATCTTTTAGAGTAGGGGTCAAATCCCTGATTTGCATATTCAGCAGTAGCTTTCAGCATATATGGACAATAGACAATACATTTCACATTGAGATTAGAGTCTCAGGGCTGAATCCAGATGGCATGTTCACCATTTCATCATTTTTAGTAATTAGTGGTAGTGGTAAATAATTAGTATTAAACGCTGCTTGTGGATCTCATCTCATGTGCTACAGATTTGATACATTAAACTGTGCAGGCTGGTTGGGGAGAGTTGTGCTGTTACTTTTCTAGATGATCAGATAATAAAATAGGCCAAAAAATCCCAAAAGTTTAGAATAATTAATAATAATTAAAAGATTTTTAATGTTTCGTATAATTACCAAGGCTGCATTGATCAATAATACACTAAAAACATTAATATTAAATATTTTACAATTTAAAATAACTGTTTTCTATTTGAATATATTTTAAAATGTCAATTATTCCAGTAATGCAAAGCTGAATTTTAAGCATCATTAATCCTGTCTTCAGTATCACATAATCTTTCAGAAAACATTCTAATATACTAATTTGATGTTCAGTAATTATCTGTGCTAATTTATTTATAATGGGTCTTATTATTATAATATAGAGTATAGTTATGTGATACATTTTTTTTCAGGATTCTTTGATAAATAGAAAGTTCATAAGTGATTTGAATGTTTTTTTTTTTTTTTTGTTTTTGTTTTTTTTTTTGTTAACAATGTAAAAGTCCCTAATTTTTCAATCAATTTAAGGTGTCCTTGCTGAATAATTCTGCAGTCCAGAATATTACAGAGACTCTTTTACAGTCAGTAAATGTTGATAGATAAAACTAATACTGTTGATGCTTCCTGCAAATGGGGCATATCTTCCCAATGAATGGATGTTTGTTTGCACTGTTGTGAGGAGGTTCTGAGCAGCTGCTAGCAGAATCCGTTCACTAGATATTCCACTTGGCACTGACAATCATGTTTTAATTACCCACACATGCCACATGTCATAAAATATGTGCATATGTTTAGTTTCAAGGACCTCATGTGTGTTCATGTATTTTTAGATTAGTAATACATATTTTCTTTTTTATGTGTGGATGCGTTGGTTGGTGTATTTAAGCAGTAAGGTACTATATTGTGAAAAAGTCCCAGGCTAAAATGTGCTGTTAGGCATGACACGCTGCGCAGTGATTTTTCACAATACAGCATGGCGTCGAAGGACAGTTTTTACATAATGAAAATATTAAGGACAAACATTTTAGTTAAAACATTATTTTAAAGTGTCACCCATCTTATAAGTACACTAAGGTTAACAGTTGGCTCTATGGATGCTGTGAAGTAATAGGGTGAATGGGTGTTTTCTGTATCATGTATTTGAGCATGACAGAAACTGTGTAAATCAATCTACATCTATTTTATAATTAATTTTATGGTCCCATGTGTCTGCACAGATCTTTCAGGAGCTAAAGAGCAGTGACATTGCAAAGAGCTTCCGGAAGGCCATCAATAGGAAAGAGGGTATCTTGGCTATTGGCGGCACATCCGAGCTGTCCAGTGCAGGCACACAGCACTCCTTCTCAGGTAAAAATGCCTCTGATTTAACCACATCAGACAAACCACGGTTTCCTTTTGCTGTAATTACTTTTGCACCACTTCCCACTGACTTGGAATATAGTGATGGTAATAATATATTCTTTGCATGGAGATCTGCATGCTACTCTAAAGTCCTTCAAACAATTCCATAGTAATACCAGGTCCTAAATCCCATAACATTATAATGGTAACCTATACTTTTTGTTATTTTTAAGTTTTTAGTGGTTAATGGTATGTCATCTTGTTTTTTTGTTTTTTTGTTTTTTTCTTTATCCAGAGGAGGAGAGGTTTGCTTTTGTGAACTGGATCAACACAGCGCTGGAACACGACCCTGACTGTAAACATGTGCTGCCCATGAATCCCAATACAGATGCTCTCTTCAAGGCTGTAGGTGACGGTATTGTGCTGTGGTAAGTAAGACACACTCCTCAACGTCTTGCCTGTGATTTAATAATTTTGTATCTTTTTAAGAAACCTCCTCACTGCTTATGTCATTGTTTCCTTTTAGTAAAATGATCAACCTGTCAGTACCTGATACTATTGATGAGAGGACCATTAACAAGAAGAAACTAACACCATTCACAATACAGGTTTGGTTTTGATGATTTTCTTTTTGGCGCACTCTCTGTTTGAAGATTATTCTTTAAAACATGACACTGAATCCCCCTCAAATGTATTAAAGTGCATGTGTGTTAGAGAGAGAGAGATTTGGGTCTAACAAAGATCATTGCTTCTGTATTGCAGGAGAATCTTAACCTGGCTCTTAACTCTGCCTCTGCCATTGGCTGTCACGTGGTCAACATCGGAGCTCTGGACCTTCGGGAAGGCAAACCTCATCTGGTTTTGGGCCTTTTGTGGCAGATTATTAAGATCGGCCTGTTTGCTGACATTGAGCTGAGCAGAAATGAGGGTACGTATCTCTGTTGCACAAATACAAGCTATGGCATTGCCACAACTGATGACAACATCCAGGAATCCTGACAAACAGATATAGTGTCACTTTTATAGTTAAATGTTAACCCGACTGATTGATTTGACTTATGTGGCAGACTTGAGCTCTTAGATCTGACCTCATTACTAGACTGGACAATTTTTCTCCCAAATAGAACTTTAGTTCAAATTTAGGGTCTGTCCCAAAGACTTTGTGCCTTAACCGATCTATAGAGAGTGTTGTCTAGCCTCAGATGAACCTTCTTCATAATGAATAATAAACATGCCTAAAGGATCAATAAACAAGTTATTTTATTACATAAAATTGCTTTTCATGCAACACGCTGCCAGGAGTGATTATTCACAAAGCAGGTTTGAGATGATAAATTATAAACAAATAAAATAATTGCCTTGGCTTGACATTTAAAAATCCAGTGGCGGTTCTATATGCAAGCATCAGTAGCTTAAACTGCGGGCAACAACTGGCAGCCAGTAAAAGTGAGAAAGAAAAGTGTAACATGCACTGTCTTTTGGGTTCTCATTGGGTTACAGACCAACAGACTTACCGTATCATTTCCAGAGGTTTGTATGTGTAAACAGGAAGGCCAGTTGGAAGAGCATAGCAGTAATCGAGTCTAAAGATGGTGTTATCATTGATGAGCATTGCTAAACAGTGATTTTATGGTGAATTGAAGGGGGAGTTCCTTCATCCATGCCAGACAGGCTGAGATCTGTGCAAGTACTTACTAGAGCTGTGTGTCATTAGTGCAGAACTTAGTGTAGCATTATTGTAGCAGGAAAATCCATGTAAATACATGGAAATAACCGGCAATATTGTGTAAATCAAGAAAGGAAATGGACCCAGCACCGAACCTTGAGCTGCTCCGGTGGTTAGTTAATATGTAGAGTTAAAATGACTTAGACATCCCTACCCTCTGAGATGCCCTGAAGGATCTACCTGTAAGGTAATACTCAAACCAGTGGAGTGTTGCTCCTGTAATGCACAGTAAGAAGAAGGTAGATAAACGGATTTGGTAGTTTAATGTGTCACAATCTACAGTAAAGTCCAGCAGAATGAGGACACATGATCTGGATGCTGCTTTTAATGCTTGACTGTTGCATAGAAATTTGTTCTGTGAAAGTAAGGAAGAGACCTGGTGTTTTCATCATGATCAAGTTCATAGAGACTGGTCGGTAATTTTCTGATAGTGTAGGGTTTCTAAAGTTGTAGGTTTACCTTCTTGAATGTGATGGGAAAAGTATGGGCACCTACACAATACACCTAGAGCAGGGATGGCCAACTCCAGTCCTGAAGGGCCACTGTCCTGCAGAGTTTGCATTCATCTCTTATAAACACATCTGTGGGATAGAATTAAACACTGCAGGACAGTGATCCTCCAGGACCAGAGTTGCCCATCCTCACACTAGAGAAACCTCAGACCTCAGAGCATTTGACACAGAAAATGAGTTGTGGTGTACTATGAGGTCGACCTCAGCTCGACCTGTCTGCCTGAAATTGTCAGTGATCATAGGATGCCTCAGTGTCTCAGTGAGTAATAGCCATTCAAATCAGCGGGTTCACATCATTATCCAATGCAAAATCTAGGTTAAAACTGTGTGATTTAATGTCACTGTGTTCTTTTTTCAGCTCTTGCGGCACTGTTGAGGGATGGAGAGACACTTGAGGATCTGATGAAACTGTCTCCAGAGGAGCTGTTGCTCCGCTGGGCAAACTTCCACCTGGAGAATGCCGGATGGAGCAAGATCAACAACTTCAGCCATGATATAAAGGTCAGCCTTAATGTTTCCATTTACTGTACTCTGCCTGTGTATCTGTGTGCTGATGAAGTATCAGATCTCTGTCCATGCTGTTTTCATGAGGATAGTGAGCATGAGAATTGTGTTTGTAGTCCTGTCTATCTTTTATATTAATTTAGTTGTAAAATATGAAAGCTGCTCCGAGATCCTATATAATAAGGTTTTAAATGTATAGTTTTAACGCATAACCACTCTTATATCAGGGCTTTTAATCTTCATCAAGATAACTGATATAACATTTCCTCCTTATTGAAGTACCCAGTCAGTGCAACAAAGAATGAACAGTCAATGATAAAGTCGTCGTCATTAGTGGTGTTTATTTTGTTAGGACCAGAGAACAACTTCGCTACAGATTTGTTATGAATAATGTATAATGCCTTATAATGTGGAAATGGTGTTTGATCCTAAATCCATTGGAGACCACTTACCAGTGGCCATTAATGACAAGCATATAGCTCAGGTTAACTCCTGTAGATATCTGGGCATATATATATTGATAACAAACTGACATGGAGTGCTCAGGTAGAAAACATCTGTTGTAGGGTTCAACAACGACTTTTTTTAAGGGCCTTTGGCGTTAATCAGAAAGTGTTGCTTCTTTTCTATCATGCTGTAATTGAGAGCCTTTTGCGGTATGGCATCTCAGCCTGGTTTGGTAACCTTAGTGTACAGCTGAAAGCCCAGATCACACGGCTAATACCGACAGCATCCTACACTTCAGGCTGTCTATAATGAAATTATTATTAGACAAGCCCAAAAAATAATTTTAGATCCAAGTCATGTCCTCCAACCTGAGTATAAGCTTCTACCCTCAGGAAGACGTTTTAGAGTTCCCCAGTGCAGGCTTAAACGTTTTAAGAACTCCTTTGTTCCCATGTCTATTAAAGCTTTAAATGACAAGTCAGTGAGAGGTCTGCACCTATAGAGCCCCTTTGTTACGATGTTTATGTATATTTTATGATTTTTATTCTTATGAATTTTACTGATTAGAGGTGTGTTGTAAGATGAGCAGTGTGCAATTGGTTGGTTGATGGTAGTTGTGGGCTATTTGCAGGTACTGTGTGTATATGCATGTATTGTAATGCTTGTATGTATGTATTAAGTTATTTATTTAAGCAGTCACTGGTTTGGCATGTGTCCAAGACAAATTTCCTCCGGGATAATAAAGTTTATCTAAATGCGGCATGCATAGAAGAAGCGTGCCATTACTTTTCTATGCAAATTCCGAGCCATATATAGATATTATAGGGATGTGGGAGTGGGCTCTTTTGAATTCATAACACTATATAACATCTATAACATCCACTCAGAAAATGTGAACATGTAGCATTTTATCAGATGACTTGCGTTTATTTATTTATATATATATATATATATATATATATATATATATTAAAATTACACATACCCACAAGAATTATTGTGTGTCGTCATATGTGTGTGTGAAATGGAAAGTTTTGCATAAATGTTTTGCATATTTTAAATCTCTTGAAGAAATAATGGATTGATGTCCAATAGACAGCTTTACTGTAAATGTGAAATAATTCTCATTCTCAAATGAATGGAATCATGTTTCTAAATTTATCCAAATTAGAATTTACATAACAGCTATCTCCATTTTCTGTTCCATAAAGGCAGTTCACCCGAGTGAAAGTGCAGTTACTTTGACTTTCAAATGCTCTGAAAGGCAAACCATGAAAAACATGTGAAAAAATTTGTAAAACATGTGAGAGATCATTTAGTGTCTAATAAAATATGTGTGACCCAATCTGTTAGGTAATTGCCCTCTTGACATGTCATTTATTTAAATGACAAAGTAATTTGGTGATAAAGGTAAAGATGAAAAAGCTCAGTGAATGAATTAACTAATATCTCTCTCTATCTCCCTCTGTGCTGCAGTTAACAGATTTTTCAAAGTGTGTAAAGGTACTTTTCCAAATGTACTGTGATATCAGTTATGCCTGTTTTGTTGTTTTGTTCGTTCATTCACAGTCTATCACAGTCATGTTCTCAGGAATTCACGCATGATTGTCTGTTTCTCATATTTTCACACATTTCCCTGGTTTGTGTCCCATGTAAATATAATTCACAGACAGTGTAAATATCTTTTGATGTCTTCAAGTTTTTCTGTCAGATATTGTGATTTTTGGACAGAATATAATGGATGTGTTAGACCATTATAGTACTGGAGTTGCACAAGTCTGTTGCCTCATAGTAGTTTTGACAGGCTTTATTATTATTCTTTAAAGGTGCCCTAGAACCAGTTTTTACAAGATGTAATATAAGTCTAAGGTGTCCCCTGAATGTGTCTGTGATGTTTCAGCTCAAAATACCCCATAGATTTTTTTTTAAATAATTTTTTTAACTGCCTATTTTGGGGCATCATTAGCAATGCACCGATTCAGCTTGCGGCCCCTTTAAATTGTGCGCTCCCTGGAGCTCTCGATTTATTATACAGTGCATTTACAAAGTTAACACAGCTAATATAATCCTCAAATTGATCTTTACAAGATGTTCATCATACATACTGCATGCATGCGTCGGATCATGTGAGTATAGTATTTATTTGGATGTTTACATTTTGATTCTGAATGAGTTAGATAGTGCTCCGTGGCTAACAGGCTAAAGTTAACATTACACACTGTTGAAGAGATATATAAAGAATGAAGTTGTGTTTATGCATTATACAGACTGCAAGTATTTAAAAATGAAAATAGCGACGGCTCTCTTGTTTCTGTGAATACATTAATAAACAATGGTAACTTTAACCACCCACATTTAACAGTACATTAGCAACATGCTAATGAAACATTTAGAAAGACAATTTACAAATATCACTAAAAATATCATGTAATCATAGATCATGTCAGTTATTATTGCTCCATCTGCCATTTTTTGCTATTGTTCTTGCTTGCTTACCTAGTCTGATGATTCAGCTGTGCACAGATCCAGTCGTTAATACTGGCTGCCCTTGTCTAGTGCCTTGAACATGGGCTGGCATATGCAAATATTGGGGTCGTACATATTAATGATCCCGACTGTTACGTAACGAGGTCTTTTAAACAAATGAGATTTACATAAGAAGTAGGAAACAATGGTGTTTGAGACTCACTGTATGTCTTTTCCATGTACTGAACTCTTGTTATTCAACTATGCCAAGTTAAATTAAATTTTTGATTCTAGGGCACCTTTAACAACTGTACATAAAAATGTATAGGAACTATACATTTGTACCATCAATATTCTCAAGAAGATTAAAAGGTTAGTTTACCCAAAAAATGAAATTTATGTCATCAATTACTCACCCTTATGTGGTTCCAAACCTGTAAGACCTTCGTTCATCTTCGGAACACAAATTGAGATATTTTTGATGAAATCTGTGAGTAGTCAATATGACTACAGTGGTTCAACCTTAATGTGCAAAAACCAAACAAAAAGTATTGTCGTCGCTATGTAACATTAAGGTTGAACTACTGTAGTCACATTGACTATTTTAATGATGTCTGTACTACTTTTCTGGACCTTTAATGTGGTAATTACATTGCTTTTCTGTGGGGGATGAAAAAAAAAAAAACGGTTGGATTTTATCAAAAATATTTTAATTTGTGTTCCGAAGATGAACGAAGGTCTCACGGGTTTGGAACAACATGAGGGTGAGTAATTAATGAAATAATTTTTCATTTTTGGGGGAACTAACCCTTTAGTACCAGCTGTCATGATTATTTTACCCCATAAAGCTTACTGTATGATATTTGATATAGCGTCAACATGGTTAAAACTTTGCAGAAAAACCGGTTGTACAGGATGTACTTTGTGCCTTCTGTTGTCAGAATGATATTTTATACATTTTTAGCAAGTAAAAGACCTTATAGTACAATTGTACAAACGATAACCTTCAGCTCGTAGTTCACGTGTCTTTTTGCTGTGAAATGTGAGGTGATTTTTATAAAGTAAACATAAGAATAACTTTAATATTGTTACTAGTAATATTTCAAGATGAACACTTACTGGACTGAAGCGACTTTGGTTTACTTGATTTATCCGTACATCATTTTTATCAACATCATGAGTATCAAATATGATCATCAAGGTTTATTTGTTCATCTTTCAATCATCATTGTATTGCATGATTGCATTTTATGTAAGTATCTGCTAAACTGTTATAAAGATCTCATTACAATTAGAATTTCATCCGATTACTTTTTGTCCATATAAATATCAGCATCTGCACCAAATTGCATATTTTTGCTCAGTCTGTGCCTCTGAATAAAATTAAGCTAAGGTAAAATTGTTTTTTCCTCCATATTCTCACTACATCAGACTATATGAGCCATAAAAACCTGACGTATCAAATATGATACTCACAAAAAACACACAAACTTTTTTTTGTTTTGTTTTGTTTTTTTTTTAAGATTTTGTCTAAAAGTGTTCCATTTAAAATATGTATTTATATATATTTCAGAATATTATTTCATACTTATTTCAAACTGATACACCTCAGCTCAGAAAGTCTAGGCTCAAAGAAAATCCCACCATTATTCTGTAGAGATTGTTTTTAAGTGTCTGATAATTGACGGTGTTATTTAGTCTTTTAACACAAAAATAACTCCTGAGTGTTTTCTGTTGAAGGCAGTGGCATGATGGTGTTGAGTCTGAGAGATTTGAGTACTGAAAGATTTGTTTTTTTGTTCTCACTCTTGAATCTGCAGGACTCGAGGGCTTATTTCCACCTTCTCAACCAGATCGCACCAAAAGGTCAGAAGGAGGGCGAAAGTCACATTGACATTGACATGTCTGGCTTCAGCGTGAGTTCACATTATACACTTTTAAAGTGCACATCTTTCATTATGCATTTCTGTGTCATAAACCAGTACACAAATGGGAGACAGAACCATAAGTTGTTATTGAATTGGCCTCAAAATGTATAAGGTCTTATGATGCATCCGGTAGTGTGCTGCTCTCAGTAGAGGAGGGTGGCTTTTATAAAAATATCAAAGCTTCATTCACTGTAGCAGCACATTGTAAGTCAGGAGGATAGAGACAGTTCATTTCAGATTGACCAGTAGCTTCCTGCTTTATGGAGAGCAGTTGTCAAGCATCAGCAGTTCAAACGCAAATGTTTCTCTGGGGGTCTGAAGTTGGCACAGGAGGGTGAAATTTTATCCACACCTGGGATTGGTAAAATGAAAAACTGCAAATTTTAAGCCAGATTTTTTTTTACAGAGTGTTCTTTACGATAGTGACTTCCAGTAGAAAAAAAGAAAAAAAAATCAGCAAAAAGCCACTGTTTATTGCACATTGTGTTCCAGTCTGTCCCCCCGTGGCAGTCACAACACAAGAACAGCCACCGCGGATGCCAGATTCCACCCCCAGTATGCCGTGATTCAAGTCATTCACTAGTTTGGTTTAGGACAGTAACAATGTTGCCCATTTCCCAGCGGTATCTAAACAGCCAGAGCTATGACTCATGTGAGTCTATTTAACCCCGCACTCTGGTCAGAGACACTTTTAGTGACTGTGTGCTGAATGAGACTGCTGTGGCACGGTCAGGGTCGTTTCACCATCAACATCACCCAGTGTTTCAGCTTTCTGCTGCCTTCTGGTCCCAGATAATACATAATGTTTCCTTTCAGTGTCTGACACTCTTCTCCAAGCCCTAGTGAGCTGCATCTAGGTCTGTTGTCAACATTATGCAGTTCTTTTCCAAGAAAGACTGGGCAAGCTAGCTAAAAAAAATTAAACATGATATTTTTCATGCTTTTAACAATGTTCATTGTGTATGTTGAAATGTATATACACTACTGTTCAAAATTTGAGTCGGTGAGAGTTGTTTTTGAAAGAAATCTCTTATCCTCACCAAGGCTGCATTTTTTTTTTTTTTTTTTATCAAAAATACAGTAAAGACAGTAATATTGTGAAATATCATTACAATTTAAAATAACTATTTTCTATGTGAATACATTTTAAAATGTAATTTATTCCTATGATGCAAAACTGAATATTCAGCATCATTACTCCAGTCTTCAGTGTCCCCTGATCCTTCAGAAATTATTCTAATATGCTGATTTGCTTGGTTATTATTGGTGCTCAATTATTAATAATTGTTAATATTATCAATATAATATAATGCACTGCTTTATAATTTTTATAAAGTAAAATAAAGTCTTTGATGAATATCATTATTGATTAAAAAAAAAACAATCTTTTGTAATTTTATGAACTGTCACTTTTGATCAATTTAATGCATCCATGCAAATTAACAGGTTTGTTTTGCTATCTTAGTGAGGACATTCCATAGGCGAAATGTTTTTTATACTGTACAAACTGTATATTCTATCCCCCTACACTTCCCCTACCCTAAACCTACCCATCACAGAAAACATTCTGCATTTTCACATTTTTAATAAAACATTGTTTAGTATGTTTTTAAAGCTATTTTAAATATTGGCTCATGAAATGTCTGTAGTAAACATGTTTACGTCATAATTTGTGTCTTCATATATCTTGAAAAAAAGCTCACACACACTCGCACACACACACATTTTCAATCATCATAGCTACTTATTGCTTGCTTGTCTTCTATTCATTGCTTGAGTTGGGAGCCCTAAAATTGCTACCTAGATAGATGACTGTCTAGGGTTTGGGACAAAGCCTTAAAGGATTAGTTCACTTTAAAATGAAAATTACCCCAAGCTTTACTCACCCTCAAGCCATCCTAGGTTTATATGACTTTATTCTTCCCGATGAACACAATCTGAGTGTTATTAATAAATATCCTGACACATCCAAGCTTTATAACGGCAGTGAACGGACCGAGTATGAAACTCAAGAAAGTGCGTCCAGCCATCATAAACGTACTCCACACCGCTCTGGGGGGTTAATAAAGGCCTTCTAAAGTGAAGCAATGTGTTTGTGTAAGAAAAATATCCATATTTAACTAGTTATAAAGTAAAATATATAGCTTCCGCTAGACCGCCTTCCATATTCAGCTTACGAAGAAAGTGTCTCGCAGTTCAAAACGCTTACACTACGTCCTTCATCTTTCGTATTCAACTCGGATTCAACTCTTCAATTCACTTCAGAAGGCCTTTATTAACCCCGCGGAGCCATGTGGAGTAAGTTTATAATGGATGGATGCACTTATATGCACAATATTTAATCTCAAATGAATCTGGCTCAAGGGATGTTTAAGCACTTGTGCAATTGTTCTTAATTCGGTTTATAGTTGATTTGAGTTGTCTTATTTTCTCAATGACCCATGGGACAGAAGAGGAGAATGTTTTGCATCTGAGGCTTAAGCAAATTTGTCCCACTGAAGCAGAGAGGGAAAGATTAGCTAATTTGTCAGCAGCTGAATGCACAAAATTCTATTTGGCAACGAATCCTGTTTTAACTGGTGTGCGTCTTGCAGGAGAAAGATGACCTGAAAAGAGCTGAGTGTATGCTGCAGCAGGCAGACAGGCTGGGCTGCAGACAGTTTGTCACGTCTACTGACGTCGTGTCTGGCAACCCTAAACTCAACTTGGCCTTTGTGGCCAATCTCTTCAACAAGTACCCAGCACTGACCAAACCCGAGAATCAAGACATCAACTGGGGCCTTCTGGAGGGTGGGTATTTTACGTCTGATTGTTGCTCTTTTCTGTCTCCTTTTACCATTTTAGCATTTGCTAAATAGATGCGCCACGTAATGACTCATGAAAATGGCTGACACTGCCTCTAAACACTTGCTTCTAAAAATATGCTTCATGGCATTACAAATGGGACATTCAGGATTTTTTTTTTGTGGAAACTGGTGAAGCGCGTCAGCCAGAGATTCAAAGGGAGGGACTGGCTCATTTCCTGAGGCTTGAACAGTTTACGCCCTTTTGGTGAAGGTTGCGCCCTCTTGTGGTAGAAAACATCTGATTTCAGGCCTAATCCTCAATTTATAGATTTAGGCCCGGTTTCACAGACAAGGCTTAAAGGGATAGTTCACCACCCTAAAATCACTTACTCACCCTATCAAACTTGTATGAGTTTTTTTCCTCTGTTGAACACAAAAAAAAGATATTTTAAAGACAGTTGGTAACTAGACAGTTGACGGTAGCCAGTGACTTCCTCCTTTTTTCCCTACTATGTTTTCTACATTGTTTTGTCTCAAGATGCAACCAGTAATGTTTTTTTTTTTTTCTAAGGCATGTTTATAAAAGATACTTAAATGTCCTGATTGAACTAAGGCATAATCCTGGCTTAATCTAAGCCCTCTCTGTGAAACCGCAGGATAGAATTACAAAAAAACAACATGCGTAACTAATGTGGTCCATACCATTTGAAAGTATGGTTATTTATATATAGATTACGAGTTTGCTTATCATTAACTTCATGCATACACTTATGTTCGTCAAGAGATATTGGTAACAATTTACAATAAGATTCCATTTGTTTGGCTAACATTAGTTAACCACAATAATTAACATGAACTAACTGAGATTATAAATGCTTTAGAAGTGTTTTCCATTGTTAATGTTAATTTCATTTACTAACACATTATTAAAATCAAAAGTTGTATCTGTTAATATCATTCAATAAACCTGAGCTGATTGTATTTTTATTAACTAACATTATGCATTAACTAATGTGAAATAATGGAATATGGTTGAATAACCTTATTATAAAGTGTTGCCGAAATGTTCTTTGTGGACTAAAAATGCAGTTAGTAATTCTTGTGATAGTGAACAGTGATAACACCTGCTTTTGCTTGATTTCTGTAGGAGAGACCAGAGAGGAGAGGACTTTCAGAAACTGGATGAATTCTTTGGGTGTCAACCCTCATGTCAATCATTTATATGGGTAAATAACACAATCTCTTAAAGGGATAGTTCACCCAAAAATAAAAATGACCCTATAATTTACTTACCCTCAAGCCATCCTAGCTGTATATGACTTCTTTCATCCAAACACAATCTGAGTTATATTAAAAATGTCCTGGCTCTTCCAAGCTTTATAATGAGAGTGATTGGAGAATGAGATTTTGAAGCCCAAAAATGTGCAACCATCATTGCTGAAGGTAACGCTTTTTAGACGAGTCGAATGCATATGGCTGTTGCGCCGGAAGCTTATTATTTTACTTTATACATTTTTAAATAAGGATATTTGTCTTACACAAACACATCGATTCACTTCGGAAGGCCTTTATTAACCCCCCAGAGCCATGTGGAGTACGCTTTATGATTGATGGATGCACTATTTTGGGCTTCAAAATCTCATCCTCCAATCACTCCCATTATAAAGCTTGGAAGAGCCAGGACATTTTTAATATAACTCAGACAGTGTTTGGGTGAAAGAAGATACACACACACACACACACACACCTTGAGGGTGAGTAAATTATTGGGTAATTTTAATTTTTAGGGGAACTATCCATTTAATCTGTTTCATGAAAATCAAATCAAGTTAACAGTGAAATGAATTGGATGTATATTTTGGTTAATTCTCAAGACTTTATGGGATCAGTGAATAAATGGCATCTCATTTATGTTGTTTATATGATGTTACACTTGAGGTTAAGTGTTACATTTGAATCAGTTTTGATCTTTTCCTACCTTCTCAGTGACCTCCAAGATGCTCTGGTCATCCTGCAACTTTATGAGAAGATCAAGGTTCCTGTCGACTGGAACAACAAAGTCAACAAGCCTCCATATCCCAAACTAGGAGCCAACATGAAAAAGGTATGAATTCTACACTCATTACCTTTTCTACAAAACTCCACCCTCTGAGGACATGTCAGCCACTTCAAACCTGCAAAATGAGTGACAATTTTCTGCTTGGATAAAGTGCTGTTCCATCCTCACCTATGCATGTGTGTGTGTGTTCAGCTGGAGAACTGTAACTACGCTGTGGAACTGGGGAAGACCAAAGCCAATTTCTCACTGGTGGGCATTGGGGGGCAAGACTTGAATGATGGGAACCCAACTCTCACTCTCGCCCTGGTCTGGCAGCTCATGAGAAGGTAAAACGAAAACTATTAGCAAAAACGGCTAACATAGATGAGCTAAAATTAAGCTTAAAAAAATAAAATAATAAGTTATTACTAAACAAATAGTGTATATAGTCACTACAAATAAAAAATGCAAAGCATGTACAGTATAGTAAATATTTCATAGTGAATAATCATGTATGCTACCATTAAAACAATTTTTAAAAGTCATTTAATTCTTTACGTTTGACAATAAGTAACCTTAAAGATAAAATAATGTTATGAAAGTTTTATATTTAAAATAAATGTTCTTTTGAACTTTCTATTCATCAAAGAATCTTGAAAAACAATATCATGGTTTTCACAAAAATCTGAAGCAGCACAACTGTTTTCAACATCGATAATAATAAATGTTTTTTTGAACAGCAAATCAGCATATTAGAATGATTTTTCTGAACGATCATGTGACACTGAAGACTGGAGTAATGATGCTGAAAATTCAGCTTTGGTCAAAGGAATAAATTATATTTTACAATATATTCACATAGAAAACAATTATTGTAAATTTAAATAATATTTCACAATATTACTCTTTTTTTTACTGTATTTTGATCAAATAAATGCAGCCTTGGATCCTCATACTTTTGAACTGTAGTGTATATGTGAATGAACAATAGCATATTATTAAATGGACAATAACCATGATGAATAAATGCTAAAGTTTTTTCATTATATGGTCTTGATGCCTGATGTATTAACTAATGTTAGCAAATTTAACCTTATTGTTAAACTGTTACGCAAATACTGTTAAATTCAAATTTGATTTAAATACAAACATACCAGCTTTAATATTAAAAATGAATTTTATAATAAACATCCAAGTCTATGAACCAAAGATATATGTATATGTATATAAAGCTTGAGTAGTTTGGAGGAAATGTCATGTTGCTGAGTCTTTGCTGTGTTCTCTTCTAGATACACTCTGAATGTACTAGAGAACCTGGGCGACGGGCAGAAGGTCAACGATGAGATCATTGTCAACTGGGTTAACAAGACTTTGTCGCAGGCAGGAAAATCAACCAAAATATCAAGTTTCAAGGTGCACACCCCTTCATTTATCCAACTAACAAATATATATGTTTCATGCAACAGCCATGTGTTGGTTGAATATTAGAAGTAAGTGTTGTGTTTTGAACTACAGGACAAAGAGATCAGCTCTAGTCTGGCAGTGCTGGACCTGATTGATGCCATTCAGCCCGGCTGTGTCAACTATGACCTTGTGAAGAGAGGAAGTCTTAGCGATGGAGACAAACTGGACAATGCAAAGTAAGATTTCAAAAGGGTGTTCATTACATAATGTGCATCAAGCATTAAAGGTAATGTAGGCTATTTCTGTGAGGCTAGCGATTGCAAGCTAGCTTTGAAAGCATAAGATCTCCTCCCTTCAGATCACTTTCCAAAGCCACGCCTCCTTCAAAACACATGAACACACACAGCCAGAGCAGTGTTAATTATTATACGATTACCTCATGTCTGAAAGCATATATCATTACAATAATGAACGTAAACAACTCTGACTTGTACCACCTGACTGCTGCAGATTAATTTCGGTGTTGATAATGTGAAAAGAGATTCAACCAGTATAACAAAAAGTGGGGTTTTTTTGTTGTTTTTTTACATTGTCTACCCTACCTTTAAAGGGGATATATGTGGAATTCAGAAACCCTTGTTATTAGTGACACCGGTGGCTGTTAAGTGAACTGCAGCCAGCAGGTGTATGAAGAAAAACATATATATGCTGTAAGAACCATTAATTAGGGATATTGTAGGGGATTTCGCACCAGAGGACCCTTTTCATAGTTCCTAGAACTATTGGCTGAAGTACCCGGATTTTGCCGTGTTCGCATCGCAGGAACTAGAAATGTTTTTAGTTCTAGGATCTCCTTTTGGGGGAATTAAATTAGCTCCTACATCAGAGTAGGGTCTAAACCAGCACTATAGGAACTATCAGTGATGTAAGTGTACTTTGATTGGTCAAACGCATGTCAAACACTGTAATTTTTAAAAAGCCGTGTATACATATTTACTTCATGAACTTGGAAAACAGCAATAACGGCATTTACCTGGTATCTGCAGGGTTGTGTTCTTTTCTTTGCTTCAATGATATAATACTGAAAGTTGTCATTGGAGATTTCATCTCTTAGCCCTACTTTTTGTTCTTTCAGTTACTCTTTCATTTTTATTCCATGTCCGTTATCACAAAACCCACGACACACAACAAACACAGCTCCGATAACGCCATCCTCCATCCAACGGTATTTAGCGTTTGTAAATGCCCGCGCTTAAAGACGCTGCTCTTGACCGCTTCAGAGTTCCTATTCCCGGTGCGAATGCAACGAGGAATATGGCCCAGAAATTAATTCTCGGGAAACTATCCTAGTGGCTAGTTCCTATAACTGAGTTCCTAGAACTGTTAGTTGCGAAAGCCCCTTATATGACACACATGAAGTCTTCAGGTCTATGTAATATTTCCCAGGGTATAGTGAGGTTATGTCTGTGCTTCTCTTGCAGGTATGCTGTGTCCATGGCCAGGAAGATTGGCGCTCGTGTCTACGCCCTGCCTGATGATCTAGTGGAGGTCAAACCCAAAATGGTCATGACCGTGTTCGCGTGTCTAATGGGCCGAGGGATGAAGAGGGCGTAAAACAGGACCCTGCGGACTATCAAGCGCTGATGTCCTCCCCAAAAGCCATTTTGCTGGTTGAAAGGCTTCTGGTTCAGTAAATTTATTACAACCACAATAAAAATGGCAACAGATGATAAAGAATCATGCTTAAGTTTGGCAGGACTACAAAGTTGAAATGGGCTTGAAGTTTATGGAAAGGGAGGGTTGATTCTTTTAGATCAAAACAAATACGATTCCATCTGCAAAAGGGACAAATTTATACCAAATTTTATTGTCAATGAAATGCAATATGACTAAAGCATATCTGCGTTGGATCTAAACCATATCGGACTCTGCTTTGCAATACTTTATTTACATAATCAATAAAGAAAGAATGTACGAGTGGTAGCTGTAGGTCTCATTTTGACAGCTTTGGACATTTAGAGTCACGACTGGCCTTACTAGATGCAGTATTGCCTCTATGCAGAACATGATTGTGTTCGAATCATCATTGAATTGGACCGCTTTTCCTTATGTTTTATACATGTCATGGAGTTTGCTAGAAACTTTTCAGTGAGACACTTTAACACATTCCATTCTTGTGTACTATTTGTCTATAATGTATATTCAAAACGGCTTTTTACGTACAAGAGGCATCCAAACAGAATGAACTCTGCATGATCTATATTTTTTATTTAAAACAGTACACTCCTCAGAAAATGTCTTTAAAAGCTTTAAGCATTAACCAATCCATGCTGTATGTTCATTATGAAGATGACAAATAAACGCTGACACAGAAAGGTCATCACATGTGGGCAGTGTCAAACCTGTTGGTTAACCGTTGGTTAATGGTGAGTGACTGTGTTGCCGGGAATGAAACTGGAATTGTCTGGTCATTCGGCAGCATGTTATCTGTGGACCGAAGCAGCTGACGCCAAATGTCTGTAACTCATCAACATCATTAAAATAAAGCAAAAAATGCAACTGTGCATAGCATTACTGTTCTGTATTCCTTCCTTTTCTTTTTTCTGTAAAAAAAAAATCAAATGTGTGTCATTTTAGAATAAGAAAAAATAAAAACAGTATTGTTATGATTTGAAATTAAACATTTTACAATTATTCACAATAGAATGCAACAGTGCCCATCCAAATTTTCAGTGGTACTGATTCCATAATTTTTTTTTTTTTTTTTTTTTTAAAAAAAAAAAAAAAAAAAAGTCTTCGTTACAACGTTATAAGCCATGAACTAAGCCAATTAGCTACGAGGTGAATCACAACACTACAAACTTTGATTTGAAGTTTTTGTGTACTTAACGGCTTTACTGAGGGAAAGAACTACAGTCTTATGAAGCATTGCGAAGAGCAGAATCGAATTGAAAACAATGGAGATATATAAATCTACTCATTTAAAAATGTTCATTATATACATAAAGTTTATTGCAAAATATTCACATATATACAAATATGTAAGTATTTTAAGAGCATATGGAGACCCACTTAATTATGTCATTTGCAGACCTTCATGAGAGTGGGCGGGGCTAAAGAGCCATTTTGGCGCATTTTGATTGTGGCGACTCTGGTGTAATTTTCTGTACTTTGTAATTTTACAGCATCATGGGTAATGTAGTTTTTCACTGCAAATTCTGCTATTAAACAATTATTGTAAGAGTAAGTTGAAATTATACTAATAATGATGCCATTGCTTAACTTTAAATTATCGGCACCCCTAGAAATTCATAAAGTAAATTATCTCTGAAGAATATTCTGATTCATATTTACATTTTTTATCATCCACCATGTACATCACCACAAGTTGTTTGGGAGGGTTTCAAGAAAAAAAAAATCCTCTGCTCTCATCCAAAAACAAAAACCAGAATATTCAGTTGCCAGACACTACTGGAACTTCATATGGGACCAGGTTATATGGTCAGATTAAACTAAAAAGCGAGCTTTTTGGCAGCAAACCCACCAGATGGGTTTGGTCTACAAATGGACAAAAAAAATCCCCATGTGTACGATTAAATATACTGCTAGATCTTTGAAATTGTGTGCCTATTTTTCTGCCAGAAGTCCTGGACATCTTATTCATATAAAAAAAAAAAAAAAAAATAGAAATCTTATAATGGGACGGAGCTGGATCTTCCATCAGGACAATGATCCAAAACAGACTTCAAAATCAATACACAAATGGGTCACTGAGCACAAAATTATATATAACTGAAAAAAAGAGTGCACCAGCATGGACTTGGAAATCTGAAGGATCTGGAGAGATACTGTATGAAAGAATAGTCTCTGATCTCTTGTCAGGTGTTCTCCAAACTCATCAGGCATTATAGAAGAAGACTCAGAGCTGTTATCTTAATCTAAATCAGTGCCATTAATTATAGCCAACATGTTTTGGAGAAAAACATTTCATAAAATTAATTTATTAATATAATTTTCCTCCTATTTTCAATCGATTCTTTCTCCTCCATTTTCAATTTCGATTTTTTAAAATTTTTTATAAAAGATCAAAAGGATTAACAATGCAGATTTATTTTCACAGGCTTTTTTGTTCATAACTACCAAGGGTCCAAATAATTCTGACCATGACTGCATGTCTGTGGGTGGTTGTGAGGGTTTATGTGTACTTGCTGATTGATTTGATAAATACAACCCGAATTCTGGAAATGTTGGGACATTTTTTTTAATTTTGAATAAAATGAAAACTAAAAGACTTTCAAATCACTTGAGGCAATATTTTATTCACAATAAAACATAGATAACATAACATAAATGTTTAAAGGGATACATTTTACACTTTTATCCAGTAAATGAGCTCATTTCAAATTTGATACCTGCTACAGGTCTCAAAAAGTTGGCACGGGGGCAACAAATGTCTGAAAAAGCAAGAAATTTTGAAACGATTCAGCTGGGAGAACATCTAGCATCTAATTAAGTTAATTGATATCAGGTCTGTAACATGATTAGCTATAAAAGGGATGTCTTAGAGAGGCAAAGTCTCTCAGAAGTAAAGATGGGCAGAGGCTCTCCAATTAAAGAGTGCATAAAAAGATTATGAAATAGGCTTTGCAAATCTGATCATCTACAATGCATAACATCATCAAAATATTCAGAGAAAATGGAGAAATCTCTGTGCGTAAGGAACAAGGCCGAAGACCTTTAATGGATACCCGTGGTCTTCGGGCCCTCAGACGACTCTGCATCACTCATCGGCATGATTGTGTCAATGACATTACTAAATGGGCCCAGGAATACTTCCAGAAACCACTGTCGGGAAACACAATCCGCCGTGCCTTCTGCAGATGCCAGCTAACGCCGTTGTGTCCTGTGGGCCAAGGCTCATTTAAAATGGACTGTTTCAAAGTGGAAAAGTGTTCTATGGTCTGACAAATCCAAATTTGACATTCTTGTTGGAAATCACAGACGCCGTGTCCTCCAGGCTAGAGAGGATGGAGACCTTCCAGCGTGTTATCAGTGTTCAGTTCAAAAGCCAGCATCTCTGATGGTATGGGGGTGCATGATTTCATACAGTATGGGCAGCTAGCATGAAAGAGCTGAGACTGCCAGGCTTGAGATGCTGACCACATGAACCAGCATCAGTGGTGGATGCCAGTCTTGTCCACCATGAGACAGATCCAGAGGTGGTACACCACAGGATGGTGTAACGACCAAGGTTAGAATTAGGATGTGAGGGCTGAATGGAGTTAATTTTAATATTTCAGGGCAGCTGTGGTCTAATGGTTAGAGAGTCAGAGGTTCATTTCTCAATACTGGCAGGAAATGACAGAGGTGCCCTTGAGCAAGGCACCTAACTCCGAATCGCTCCCTGTGCACCACAGCAAATATGGCTTCCCACTGCTCTGTGTGTGTTTGCGTGTTCACTACTCACTACTCCTAATGTGTCTGCACTAACTTGGATGGGTTAAATGCAGAGAACAAATCTGAGTATGGGTTACCATACTTGCCCTTCACATACCATTTTCTCAGGTTTATCCTATAAAGCAAATACTCACTTTCTTTCTTGTTTTCTGCTTCTGTGTGTTATTGAACAATTCAATAAATGATGCAGCTATAATTGTGTGGATGTGGATATCAGGATGTGGTTTGCATGGATGTACTAAAAAATTGAGATTTAGTTGCTTATAGTCAACAGAATGTTCAAAAGGGACCTTAAAATAAAGTGTTACCATCACCTCAGTTGTACATAGCCTATGAATCTCAAAACAATTAACTTTTAACCGCTGAGCATATCTGATTGTTAACATTGGGAAGCGTTCTCTTTCCTCATCTATCACATGATGGATCCCGGACGAGCCCCCAAATATGTTACTATTTTTGTATGTTTTGTTAGACAGTATGGTTTAGTTATAGCGTCCTGAACGCTGAAGATATTTCTTTGTGCATTTTCTTTTGTTAGTTTAGTTCTTTAACTTTAGTTAGTTTTTTTCTTGTTATATTTCACTTTTTTTTTTATTTAGGCTCCACTCTCTCGCTCCTCTCCTCCAGATATTTTGTTGTTTTGTTTATTCTTGTTGCGTTGTATATATTGTAAATATCTACTTTATTACTTTACTATTACTTCACTTATATTTAATGCAATTAAAACTATAGCAACGATATTGCTGGTTTGTCTGTCCTTTTTCCTTTTGCCATCCCGTTACTGCCATTACACACACATGCCACCATTTTGTTTGTCTAATAATATTCCTAGACAAATAACGTCTAACTAACGAGGGACGTAACACATCTGATTCAACTCATGAGCTCATTAGTAGAGACTGCAAGACCTGAATTGGGTGTCAGATATAGGGAAATACAAAATGTGCAGTGCTGGGGGTACTCCAGAACAGGTTTGAGAACCACTGCTCTACATGACTGTTATCTAGCCCCACCTCAGCACCTTGCATAAGGCCTGAGCCAGCTATGAATCCAGAGAATGATCATGGCTGAAACACTGTCTTTTGTAATCAAAAACTAGTTGCTTTTGAGCAACTAGTTTTTTTGACTGTTGCGTTGAGTGGTGTGACAGCTGTAAGACAGAATACAGAAAGTTCTTCTTCATTGGAACTCTTTTCTCTGGTATGATAAAGTTCCAAATAAAAGCATAAGTGCTTCTGTCCCTGTCGGATTGTACGTAGGTGTGACATGCTCTTCCACTGACTCCAGAGAGTGCATTATCAGACTGCCTGTGCTCAAACAGATCCTCTTGCAGGCTGGCTGGAGGACTGTTCATTTCAGTGCATCTGGAGAATGCCTGCCTTTATGTTCAGAGCATCACGAGTGTTTCTGATGTTGCTTTATAGATTTGACTACCCAACAGAGATTCGTCTCCACTCCACAAAGAGTCTGGCAACATCTTAGACTTGAACAAAGGCATGTCTATTCGGGATATTTGTTTTACAATGGGCTGGTCCTCACAAAACACTTTCGCTAGGTTTTATAACCTGAAAATTAGCTTTTTCGCACCTCATGTTCTGTCTGTGCAGTGGAAGACAACTGAGCAGCCATTGGATGACTTAGAGATTTCGTGACCACGCCCCTCTCTGGTGCGTTTCAATTAGGTCGTTTAGGCCGATGTGCAGTGCCATTGCACACACTAATAGCTACTGCATATGGAAATGTTATGCATTTATGACACACCTTCTGTGTTCTGTTATTTCAGTAGTATTCAGGTGCTACAACTGTATTAACTTGGATCTTTCCGCAGATTTATGCTGGACGCTGTGAATATATGTCACTCGGTTACATTAGGTAACAAGAGACATTTTATCTCTGTAGTCATTTTAACCACGGACTCTTCACATCCTTATTCTTTGGAAGTGTTTACAAAAAGAATTCGCTCACAGGCAGCCCACAAGAGGGATTCACCAAAAGATGGAGAGGTTGGTCTCAACATATCAAACACTGAGCAAAAAAAACAGAGCAACAATGACAGAGCAATAATAGTTTTGACCTCTAGTGGCCAAAACTAGTCCATAAACAGGTGGTGCTTGCCGGTGAAGTCCGTGGTGGACCAAGGTTCGCGGCTGTCAGTTGTCTGGCAAGTCCAGAATCATATGTCTTCTACAAGATATATCAGTCTGGTCAGTCCGTCCTCCGTCGCGCCTCGAGTTAACTCCAAACCGTACCGTGCAATCAGATTTGCTTATTTCAGTGACACAAACAGCGTCACTCTAGTGCGGCAAAAGTCCCTTCAATATCAACAAAGATTGCGCATGGGAGACCCGAGAGTTTGTTCTATTCAGCCGTGAATTCAGTTTTAAATGACCAAAAACACATTAATAATTTACTTTTCGCTGTTGACTCTCTTGTCGCTTTGCTAACGTCATATCCGCCCTTCTCTGATTGGTTTACTCCGCTTACTGTTTGCTCGGATTTGCTCCGCCCTATAAATCGAATTGATTCAATGGCCGACCAGACTCATCCGCTGGTACAGTGGTGAGGCCGGATTTTCCAGGCAAGGCTGCCGGAGCTTGGGCCATGCTTGGGACATGCTTTGATCCATTGCAAATCAGCATATAAAATGATTTCTGAAAGATCATGTGATACTGAAGTCTGAATTAATGATGAAAATTCAGCTTTGATCATAGGAATAAATATATTTCAATAGAAAACAGTTTCATGAATAGAAAACAATTTTAATTTGTAATAATATTTCACAATATTACTGTTTTGACTGTATAAATGCAGTCATGGTGAGCATAAGAGACATCTTCCAAAACATAAAAAAAAAAAAAAAAAAATAGTAATTATTTCAAACTTTTAATTTGTAGTGTATATCCTCCTCTATATCTTGCCTAGGTGCATGTGCATTTTAGCTTATGCTGGGGGCATTTGACCTAGAGTGAACACCTGGCAATTGATCTGTTACAGGACAGTGATTTTGTGAAATGTGATTTTGCGGACACGTGAGACTTTATTAAATGTACAACTATTACGCTAGGCATATTGATTTACATTTGCTGGCAAACTTGGCATATGTGCCGATTAATGTTACTGCCGGTGGGTGCCCACACTGTTGCGCTTATGGCAACATTAAATCCTGGAGAGAAGACAATTGTAGATTCAATGCTGCACATGCAGGAGGACAAAGTTTGAGCCATAGACAGTGTTTGAGCACGAAGATGTAGGCCTAATATATCTGAGTGAGAGCGCGCGCGCGTCCAGTTTTGTGCAAGGGAAACCGCCTTTGAGGAGAGATTGCTCGCGCATTTGATGCGCTCTCGACATTTTTCATTATAATAACGAAACAGAACCCGCATTAAATGAACTATAAACATGAGAAGAAAGTCGTGTCTGAACGTCACAATTTTGTATTGGTTAATGGAGAATCGTTTTTCGGTGGGTGCTCGACCATTTCCGTGGGTGGCGCTTGATCGCCGCCGTTCGTTGGAAATATTTGCCATCAGAATGGATGATTAGATGCTTTAAATCATCGATTTGGGCAGCTTTGAGCAGCTCTTGAGGTTCTTATCTGGTATTTGAGATGAAATCCTTGCTGGTATAGTTGTATTTACCGACTTTGATGAGGCCCGGCCCCACACTTATCCCTTTGCGCTGTCCACTTGTCATCAGCGGGAAAACCTCTATATGATTGCGTTGGTTGGTTATTTTCACAGCTAGAATATGACGGCTGCAGAAATAGATTTTTAAATGCCATTCACAGTTTTTATTATATTTCTTACTGTTGTATTGTAATTTCAGGGATGACCAGGAGACCTATACGTCTATACGGAAGAAATATTTCAGCCTATATTTGTCATAATTTCTCTTGTGTAGGGAATCAAGCAGACAGCAGCAGTAAAAACACTGATGACATGGTTGAGAAATACAGCAGCAAACAGTGCTTGTGTGTGTAATCAAGTGCTTGCCAGAGCAAAGGTTGAGCATCAAAAACACAGCGCTGCAATCAGCGCACTTCAAACGCACAAGCATCTGCTGGAATAACAATAAGCCTCTCTGCTTTCACAAAACCACAGGAGAACCTTTGAATCACACAACTGTGCTGGACATACAAACAGATCAGAGTTTAGAGAAAAAGAGGATGAACAAAAAGACATTGAGATTGATGTTGCTCCGCTGGGAGAAATGGAGTGAGATGTGAGGAGGCGGTGGAGAGGTGTGTGATGTCTGGAGAGCTGTATGGTAATGTGTCTCACGTCCCCCTCCCTGCCTCCAGACACTCATCTGTCCTCTCAGCCTCATTTCAATCACAACACAGCCCTTCATTTGAGATTTATCTGGAATAAACGCAGGAAATCCATGAACCAGACAGATAAAACATCACTGCGTTGAAGTCAGAGGAAAAGCTCAGGAGAGGAAGGATGTTTGAACATTTCAGAAGCAAGTTCTTCAAAGTTATGGAGAATTAATACACAGCATCACTTCAAAAATCTGAAACAGCCCAAAAAACAAGCAGGTGAGTGATTAAACACAACACTTCTGATCCTTAATTGTCAAAGTACGGTTATGCTATCACATGTATTCCAAGTAATAAAATTAATTAATTTTATTTAAACCTTGCAGAATCTGCAAAATGTTAATTATTTTAACAATATAAGAGGGCACATAAAAAGATTGATCTTAAAATCATAAAGTAAATGCTGGAAAGGGTTTAAATATGAAAAAGATGCTGGAAAACCAAGTAATTTGCAGGACCTGTAAGATTTTTCGGAAAAACAGTGCTCAGATTTACAGAGCAAGCAGGGCAAGGGACTCATAAAAAAACTCACAAAAAAACAACAAACAAACAAACAAACAAACAAAAAAACTAACAAAAAAAAACAAAAACAAAAAACGTTGTGGATTATCTAGGTAACAACACAAAGTATTTAGATTCAAGGGGTCATTTTTATAGGGTCATTTTTATAAATTCAGCTATCATTTTGTTTTGTGGATTATATGTAATCATCTTTTATGTAAAATATCTTAATCAGGGTGCTGTAAAGTACTATTTTTCCACTTTTGTGGAATAGGGCGGTTTCATGGATGTTAAAGCTTCTTCATATATTATTATTTATTCTATATTATTAAGACATCCCCCTTTCACAACATATTTTGTGCAACATTTCAACCCTGTTAAAAAAAAGAGATTTCGGGGTTGTTTGTTAACAATAGGGTGGTTGATAGTCAGTGTAAAAACTGCAAATGTCATACACAACCTTACTGACAAAACACAGTAGAAAAAAATCATACATAAAAGAAGAAAGAAAAAAAAAACAGCTGAATATATTATAATAATGATGATCCAATAAATAAATTAGTCCAATAAATTAGTAACTGATGTGAATGAAATCAGTCCAAGTGACTACCATGAATAATAAGAGCCTCCCTATGATTACATCGGATTTTCACAGAATGTCAGGCATAGTTGTCCTTCTTGAACTTTGAACGCCATACACATCCAGTTGTGGTCAGAATTATTGGTATATATGACCAAAGATGACTATAAAAATAAATATGCATTGTTTATCCTTTTGATCTTTAATTGATAAAATTAGCAAAAATCTAACCTTTCACTGAAGGAAGATAAATGAAAATGGAGGGAAAATCACATTATAAAATAAATGTTTTTCTCTAAAACACGTTGACCACAATTATTGGCACCCATAGAATGTTTTATGAGTAATATATTTCCATTCATATTTACATTTTTTTTAGCATACCAGGGTGATCATGAACATGGAATTGTCCAGCCATGACTTCCTATTCCACAGGAGTATAAACATGAGGAAACACCAAATTCCCTTAATCATTCATCACAAGTCAAACCAAATAATATAGTTCGGATGTGCAGTAAAAGATTTTTGAGCTTCATAAAATAGAAGGTGGCTGTAAGAAAAGAGCTAAAGCATTGAAAATCCCCATTTCCACTATCAGGGAAGTTCCAATCAACTAAAGATGTTACAAATCTGCCTGGAAGAGGACATGTGTCTAAATTGTCCTAATTTTCGGTGAGGAGGAAAGTTTGAGTGGCCAAAGACTCTCCAAGGATCACAGATGGAGAATTGCAGAGATTTGTTGAGTGTTGAGTCTCAGAAAGCCTAAAAAAATGATCAAACAACATCTACATCCCCACAAGTTGTTCAGGAGGGTTTCAAGAAAAATCCTCTGCTCTCACCCAGAAACAATCTCCAGCATATTCAGTTGTCAGACAAGACTGGAACTTCAAATGGGACCGGCTTCTATGGTCAGATGAAACTAAAAAAAGAGCTTTTTTGCAGCAAACCCACCAGATGGGTTTGGTGCACACATGGATAAAACGTACCCCCTGCCCATGGTTAAATATACTGCTGGATCTTTAATGTTGTGGGACTATTTTTCCACTGGAGGTTCTGGACATCTTGTTCAGATACATGGTATCATGGATTCTATCAAATACCAACAGATAAAGCATCAAAACCTGACTGCTTCTGCTAGAAATCCAATAATGGTCCATGGTTGGATCTTCCTTCAGGACAATGATCCAAAACAAACATCAAAACCAACACAAAAATGTTTCACTCAGCACAAAAGGAAGCTTCTGCCATGGCCATGGCCATCCCATTCCTCTGACCTGACCACTAAAGAAAATGAGTGGAGTGAACTGAAGAGAAGAAGCACCAACATGGAGCTTGGAATCTGAAGGATCTGTAGAGATTGAAGGAATCTCTGATCTCTTGTCAGGTGTTCTCCAAACTCATCAGGCATTATAGGTGAAGACTCAGAGCTGTTATCCTGGCAAATGGAGGTTGCAAAAAGTATTGAATAAAAGGGTGCCAATAATTTGTTTTGGAGAAAATCATTTGCTTCATAATGTGATTTTCCCCCCACTTTCAATTCTTTTCCTTCAATGAAAGGTTAGATTTTTGCTAATTTTATGAATTAAAGATCAAAAGGATAAACAAGGCAGATTTATTTTTACAGTCATCTTGATGATATTTATCAAGGGTGCCAATAATTCTGACCACAACTGTAATTTACAGCTATAGAATTAAAAGGGCCCGTGCTGATCTTGTGTTAATGTCTTAATTTATTAAGTAAAAATCTACAATTAACACAACCATGTCCTGTCATCAGCAAACCTTTGAAATGCTTATAGATCATTAAATGTTAATTTAACTTTCATATATTCCAATAATCTTGTCAAGATGCCAGTTATTATTAAATATATTGCTGTCCATTTTAACATGAAATTATGTGAAATTTTATGTCTCTTCTAAGATAATATAATAGTATAACCTTTCTATAAAGACACACTTATTCAGTTTTATGGTTGTCACAGACACGCCAGGCTCCAGCACCCTCCAATCACAGCGCACTCCCTCTCCGGAATACTAACCACCATCACCTGCACCTCATCAGCACACTCATTACCAGCACTACTTAAGACACACTCACACACATTGTCCGGTCTCGTTTGCATCAAAGGACTTACCTGAATGCTTACCTCAAGGACTCCTCTTGCTACTTACCTGTACTCCATGTACCCAAGCTCTGCTCCTCGTCTTCGATCTGGTGTGAAGTGTTGTCTAAAGTCATCTACTACATTCAGCAAGTATCATTCTCCATTGTCACTCTGCAATCACAAAAGGACTGTGTCATTCTCCATATCATTCATCAGTCACGAACTTGCAACTGTTTACTCACCTGTTGTCCTCCTGATACTCTGCTTGTGTTCAATAAACAACCTGTTAACCTATCTTCTGTCTCTCGACTGGTACTATTGTAACAGAAGACCGGACCATAACAGCGGAACACAAGCATGAGTCAACCGAATCCCTTCCAGGAATTGGTGGATGCGTTTCGCCACACTTTCAATGTGCAACCACCTCCACAAGCACCGCAGCTCTCACCATCACTTCCGCATCCACCGTCACCTCTCCCTCACTTCCAGCATACACCAGTCCCATGGCCCACTTCCGGGAAGTGTTTGGAAAACCATCCTGGGATTCTTCTATCGGTGAGAAACTGTACAAATTGAAACAAGGAAAGTTGTCTGTTAATGAATATGTTCTGCAGTTCAGAACGCTCTCTGCCCGGAGCGGATGGAACGAACAAGCGCTGCTGACGTCATATCGTCAGGGACTGGATCATCGAGTGCGGTTGCATCTCGCTGCATACGAGGATACCATCGGGCTTGAACGTTTCATCCAGCTGTCCATACACTTCGCCACTCGTATGCAGTCGTGTCTCGAAGAGCACCAGGGTCAGAGCCTCCACAACACCGTCCTCTGCCGGCCAGAATCCGTCAGTACTCCAGAACCAGCCCAAGAACCCATGCAAGTTGAATCATCACGGCTGACTCAAACGGTAAGACAGAGAAGGCTGACCCAGAATCTTTGCCTCTATTGCGGATTGCCAGGACATGTACTCTCCACATGTCCTACACGTCATCCACGCCCCATGGTGAGTGCCATTATCTCTACTCTCCAGACACAAAAGCCACTCACCAAGATTATAACTCTTACTGCTGCTGATGTTTCTCTTCCAGTATCCGCCCTCATTGATTCTGGGTCAGCGGGAAATTTCATCTCTGGCGCCCTCTGTCATCAGCTCAACATCAAGACCAAGAACACGCCGGTTACTTATCCACTCGATAACTGGCAAACCTGTGAGTAAAAGACGAGTCAGCCGTATTACGCAACCAGTACACCTTCAAGTCGGAGTTCTTCATCACGAGTACATTCAACTGCTGGTTCTGGAGGGATCCACCGCTGACGTGATCCTAGGGCGTCCGTGGTTGCAGCAGCATAATCCCATCCTCTCTTGGAACACTGGAGAAGTCCTGAAGTGGGGGGACACCTGCTTTCCCGAGTGTTTCTACGACCTTCCTGTTCCAAAATCTCTTCGCTCCAACGTTCTTCCAGTCTGTGCTACATCCATTGAGAGTGCCCTCGAGAAACGATCTGTGGACATCCCGTCCTGTTACGCCCCCTTCAGCGACGTATTCTGCCCCAAGAGAGCCTCCAAGCTGCCTCCACACTGGCCATGGGACTGCGCCATCGACCTGCTTCCAGGTGAGTCAGTGCCAAGGGGTAAGATTTACCCCTTATCCATCCCGGAGGAGAAGGCCATGGTGGACTACATCGAGCAGGCATTGGCTCAAGGATACATCCGACCATCAACTTTCCCTGCTGCATCAAGCATCTTCTTCGTGTCCCTTCCTCTCGTTCCAGCAGCCCTGGAACACCTCCTTGGAGCCACTGTGTTTACCAAGTTGGACCTCCGCAGTGCCTACAACCTGATCCGGATACGTGAGGGGGACGAGTGGAAGACCGCCTTCGTCATGCCCACCGGCCACTACGAGTACTTGGTCATGCCGTACGGCCTGGTCAACGCCCCCTCCGTATTCCAGGACTTCATTCACGAGGTGCTCCGGGAGTTCCTCCACAAGTTCGTGCTGGTGTACATTGACGACATCCTGATATACTCCCGGAGTATGGCCGACCAACAACGCCACGTTGCGGAGGTCCTGCAATGCCTGGGGGACTTCCAGCTTTACCTCAAGGCCGAGAAATGCTCGTTCCACCAGCCCTCAGTGCAGTTCCTTGGGTACAACATCGACCACAGTGGCATCCAGATGGACGAGGGGAAGGTGGCAGCTATCAGAAACTGGCCAACACCCACTACAGTCAAAGAACTCCAATGTTTCCTCGGATTTGCCAACTTTTACACAAGATTCATCCACAGCTACAGTACCATCACCAGTCCACTCACAAGCCTCCTTCGTAATAAGCCCAAGTCTCTGTCCTGGACACCAGCTGCCACAGAAGCTTTCAACACCTTGAAGCAAGCTTTCACGACCGCTCCACTCCTGGTGCACCCTGACAAGTCTTTCGTAGTGGAGGTCGACGCCTCTACCACCGGAGTTGGAGCGGTACTTTCGCAGCAGCAGGGGAATCCGAGCCGACTCCATCCATGTGCCTTCTTCTCCCGCAAGCTCAACCCCGGCGGAGGTAAACTACGACATCGGCAACCGTGAACTCCTAGCCTTCAAGCTGGCTCTCGAGGAGTGGAGGCTTTGGTTAGAGGGAGCACGGCATCCATTTCTCGTTCTGACAGATCATTAAAAACCTGGAGTATCTCTGAGCCGCCAAGAGGCTTAACCCCAGACAAGCCCGGAGGGCTCTCTTCTTCACACGATTTAACTTCACCATCTCCTACCGTCCAGGCTCCATAAATATCACGATGTCATGAATGTCACGAATCCATGCACCTGAAGAAGTTACTGAGGAACCTGAGTCCATTCTGCCCGAACAAATGATCGTCAGTCCTATCACCTGGTCTCAAGAAACTCTCCCTCTTTCCAATGCCTCCACCAACACTCCGCCGGGTTGTTCACAGGGCTTGCAATTCATCACCCGAGCACGACACACCCCACTGATCCACTCTGCACACTCCTCACTAGGCACTGGCCACCCGGGGGGGTCAATGAAACCCTCTTGCTGCTAAAGGAGCGTTTCTGGTGGCCCAATATGGCCAACGACGTCAGGAGGTACGTGCAGGGATGCAAGGAATACACCATGTCCAAGAGCCCATGCCATTTACCATCCAGCAAACTTCTTCCTCTGCCCGTTCACAACCGACCCTGGTCACACCTAGGAGTGGACTTTGTGACGATCTCCCAGCCTCCAACGGGTTCACTTGTATCTTCGTGGTCGTAGACAGGTTCTCCAAATCCTGCCAACTCATTCCTCTAAGAGGCCTGCCCACAGCCATGGATACAGCTGAAATAATGTTCAACACTATCTTTCGATACTAAGGAATCCCCGAAGACACCGTATCCGACAGAGGTCTGCAATTCATCTCACGAGTCTGGAAAGCCTTTTTCTCCCTCCTAGGTGTGACCGTGAGCCTCTCCTCGGGATACCATCCGCAGTCGAACGGGCAGACGGAACGGAGAATACAAGAAGTTCGGGCGCTTTCTCCGTACCTTCTGCCATGGCCACCAGGACTCTTGGAACCAGTACCTGGGTTGGGCCGAGTACACCCAAAACTCCCTCTGCCAATCTACCACCGGCCTGACACCATTCCAGTGCGTACTCGGCTACCAACCCCCACTGTTCCCCTGGTCTGGGGAACCGTCCGACGTACCAGCTGTGGACTACTGGTTCCGCGAGAGCGAGAGGGTCTGGGACTCAGCCCATCATCAGCTTCAGCGAGCCCTACGTAGACGCAGGATGGTTGCTGATCTACGATGCGCTGAAGCTCCTGCTTACCAGCCTGGACAGATGGTATGGCTATTTACCAGAGACATCCGCATTCGTCTACCTTGTCGTAAGCTGAGTCCCAGGTTCATTGGCCCATTTACCATCACGGAGCAGGTCAACCCAGTCACCTTCAGACTTCAGCTACCTCCTGAGTATCACATTCACCCAACCTTCCATGTCTCACTCCTCAAACCTCACCACCCTTCTGTTCCTCTCTCCACAAAGCCTGGCGTGAATGAGGGGGGGTACTGTCACAGACACGCCAGGCTCCAGCACCTCCAATCACAGCGCACTCCCTCTCCGGAATACTAACCACCGTCACCTGCACCTCATCAGCACACTCATTACCAGCACTACTTAAGACACACTCACACACAGTCATATTGTCCAGTCTCGTTTGCATCAAAGGGCTTACCTGAATGCTTACCTCAAGGACTCCTCTTGCTACTTACCTGTACTCCATGTACCCAAGCTATGCTCCTCGTCTTCAATCTGGTGTGAAGTGTTGTCTGAAGTCATCTACTCCATTCAGCAAGTATCATTCTCCATTGTCACTCTGCAATCACAAAAGGACTGTGTCATTCTTCATATCATTCATCAGTCACGAACTTGCAACTGTTTACTCACCTGTTGTCCTCCTGATACTCTGCTTTTGTTCAATAAACAACCTGTTAACCTATCTTCTGTCTCTCGACTGGTACTATTGTAACAATGGTATGAATAATGTGTTATTAAACTGCAAGCATAAGTAATCATAGAGACACTAAACCCTCATATAACCAGACACCAGCTGAGGAGTACCTCCACCTTAAATTATTTGCAAAATTATTTGAGTTGTTTACCTTTTCTAACTTCTTGTCTTCAGTAATATGAAAATTGTTCCATGTAGTATTTTTGCATTGCAGTATTACTATAGTGTAATTTGTACAAATTATATTTTGTGTTATCAATGTACAAATACACAGAAGCTGGGTATGCTTTTGAGCTGATAATATATTTATTAAAGTGTTTAATTAGTTGTAGATTCATTTCTACAAAACTCTTTTACAGAATGACCGGACAAGTGTTGGTGGAGAGCATGGATTTATCAGCCCACAGACTGTCTGTGAAGACTTCTGTTGAAGATGAGTCAGAGCGTGCCGATAGCACTCTCAGTCGGTGAGATATTTTAAAACTCAACAATTACAATCAGTTGTCTAATGGTCATATACAGTCTGTCAGTCTGTATAAATCCCTGTTTGACTCTTCTGCCAATGTAGTGGTCAGTCCATATGTGATGACACTTCATCAGAATTACAGCGAGTTGCCACCCTCGAACCACGTGGACTGAACTCACAGAACTCTTTTCGTGGCAGAGGGGCGCTTTCGAGGTGAGTGTCACGGATAGTTTCTTCAGTTCATTTGGGTTTATTCAAGTATGGCCTGCTTTGGAATTTAAATTTGAAATTGGATAAAGGTACCAATTTCATTTAATGTGGGTTTATTCAAGTACGACCTGCTTTGGAATTTGAAATTGGTTAAAGGTACACTATTGCCCTCCTTTATTTAAAAGAAAAAACTGCATGCATTTTGTGGAAGAACTTTGTTTTGGTTGTGCTTTGGCTCTGTGTGATTGTGCGGATGAATATGGTTCTTTCTCAAAACTAAAAAAATGAGAGAGAGAGAGAGATTATCCTACTGCTCATAAAACATTCACTAATAGGCTTGAGACTTATGACCACTTTAGATAAAACAGACAGACAGACAAACAGACATTACTGTACCCATTAATAGACAGTACTTCCTTGAAAATAAATTCCAGCACAGCGGTACAACAGCCATAATGAAATGACCCTAAGAAAGCTACAGTGGGTATGGAAAGTATTCATTTAAGTTCATTTTTTTTCCTCATTAATGTACACACAGCATCCCATATTGACAGAAAAACACAGAATTGTTGACATTTTGCAGATTTATTAAAAAAGAAAAACTGAAATATCACATGGTCCTAAGTATTCAGACCCTTTGCTGTGACACTCATATATTTCACTCAGGTGCTGTCCATTTCTTCTGATCATCCTTGAGATGGTTCTACACCTTCATTTGAGTCCAGCTGTGTTTGATTATACTGATTGGACTTGATTAGGAAAGCCACACACCTGTCTATATAAGACCTTGCAGCTCACAGTGCATGTCAGAGCAAATGAGAATCATGAGGTCAAAGGAACTGCCTGAAGAGCTCAGAGACAGAATTGTGGCAAGGCACAGACCTGGCCAAGGTTACAAAAAAATGTCTGCTGCACTTAAGGTTCCTAAGAGCACAGTGGCCTCCATAATCCTTAAATGTAAGACGTTTGGGACGACCAGAACCCTTCCTAGAACTGGCCGTCCGGCCAAACTGAGCTATCTGGGGAGAAGAGCCTTGGTGAGAGAGGTAAAGAAGAACCCAAAGATCACTGTGGCTGAGCTCCAGAGATGCAGTCAGGAGATGGGAGAAAGTTGTAGAAAGTCAACCATCACTGCAGCCCTCCACCAGTCGGGGTTTTATGGCAGAGTGGCCTGAAAGCCTGCATGGAGTTTGCTAAAAAACACCTGAAGGACTCCAAGATGGTGAAAAATAAGATTCTCTGGTCTGATGAGACCAAGACAGAACTTTTTGGCCTTAATTCTAAGCGGTATGTGTGGAGAAAACCAGGCACTGCTCATCACCTGTCCAATACAGTCCCAACAGTGAAGCATGGTGGTGGCAGCATCATGCTGTGGGGTGTTGTTCAGCTTCAGGGACAGGACGACTGGTTGCAATCGAGGGAAAGATGAATGCGGCCAAGTACAGGGATATCCTGGATGAAAACCTTCTCTAGAGTGCTCAGGACCTTAGACTCGGCCGAAGGTTTACCTTCCAACAAGACAATGACCCTAAGCACACAGCTAAAATAACGAAGGAGTGGCTTCACAACAACTCCGTGACTGTTCTTGAATGGCCCAGCCAGAGCCCTGACTTAAACCCAATTGAGCATCTCTGGAGAGACCTAAAAATGGATGTCCACCAACGTTTACCATCCAACCTGACAGAACTGGAGAGGATCTGCAAGGAGGAATGGCAGAGGATCCAGGTGTGAAAAACTTGTTGCATCTTTCCCAAAAAGACTCATGGCTGTATTAGATCAAAAGGGTGCTTCTACTAAATACTGAGCAAAAGGTCTGAATACTTAGGACCATGTGATATTTCAGTTTTTCTTTTTTAATAAATCTGCAAAAATGTCAACAATTCTGTGTTTTTCTATCAATATGGGGTGTTGTGTGTACATTAATGGGGAAAAAAATGAACTTAAATGATTTTAGCAAATGGCTGCAATTTAACAATTTGTTTTTTTAAAACAAAATTTAAGGGGTCTGAATACTTTCCGTACCCACTGTATATATGTTCAATAAAATACCTCACTCACCTGTTGAGTAATAAACCTGTCGCTTTTACAACATTTAAAATCCCTCCGTTTTGCCATCTCTGAAAAGCCAAGCCAATGTTTATTCATGTTTTATTATGAGGTCGGTCGAAATTCTTTTTTTGCCAGACTCTCCTTTGTTCTGTGTTTGTTTAAAACATCGTGGGTACTATTGTAACCTCAGTTTCCTTATGGAGAGAACAAGACGTTGGGTCAAGACTGATTCTAGGGTTCACACTTGGGAGGACCGATCACCTCTAGAAAAGGCCTATGAGAATTGGCGAGTGGAATTTGCAAGTCAGCCATGCTGCATTCATTCAGGTTTGTGCTGAGGAGCAGAGATAGCATCCCGGCCATTTGGAAGCCAAAATCAAAATATAATAAATAAAATTAGAATACCACAGGCCTAAAGTGTAACCAGATGTTTTAATGTTTAGTTCTCTCCTTCGTTGTCACTCATTAACCAGGGGCTTTCGTGTTGTGCATGCTGTAGCTCTGTGTGAGAGATCTCTCTTCTGGATTGCAAATAGAAAAAATGCATCACAAACAAATGGTTTAATATTATCGCAAAAAAAAAAAAGGCTGGCAAGATAGAATTTGCAAGATAACATCTATATAGCAATAATAAATAGTATGTGTATTTTCTTGATTTTCTAGTACTGACAGCAGAACTGGTAACGTAGGAGCTTATCGATACTGCAGCCTTTCATAATTTAGCCCCAGGGCTCATTTAATATCGGGTTGCGGGTTACCCATCCCTACCTCCCACAGTGTCATGATTTGCTGATATCACAGCCATGTATACCTTAAATGTGGAAGTGGATAACCACATTTCTAGGCCCTCCTGAAGGAAGAAAAGCACTGATCCAATGCCACACATCAGTGGATCTTCACCTCAGAAGGCGCCACTTCAAGGCATATAGCCGCCTGGTAGAGGGGAATTTTGTCTGAGTGACTGTATCTATCACAGTTGGCAGTGAACATTGGGAGGATTCCCGGAAAGCAAACAGATCTATCTGTGCCTCGCTGTATTTACTCAAAATCAGCTCAACTACCCTGTAGAGCTTAGCCTGTCTGAGGCTGAATCTGCTGCGCGATTGAGGTCACCCGGGATATGAGTAGCTCGCAGTAACTTCAGTCGCTGCTGACTCCACAGGAGATGGCGGGCGAATTGTGACATGTGACGAAAGCGGATACGTCACAGTGTTGTCCGTCCAGATCAACATGTGCAGTCTGCAGGCTGGTCGGCCGTTATATACAGCACCGCAGTCTGTCCTGGATGTGTCTGTTGTGACAACAGTAAATCTGGAGTCCTGCCCATAAAAATATAAGGTCTGTACAAAGGCTGAAAGTGTGGTGACATCGTCGTGATGGCCATGCGATGTGTGCCGTGGTGCCATACCTATCTCGAGACTCAAGCCTGAAGTTAGTGCTGACATGGTCTCATATGCATCAACCCAAGCAGCATTTCCATGGCTGAGATTGCCATATGCCCCAGGAGCCTCTGAAAATATTTCAGCCGTACCGCTGTCTTGCACTTGAACAGGTTCAAGCAGTTCAGCCCTGATCGATCATGACGATCAGAGACGTGCTGTAATGGTGATCAAGTCCAACTCCACACTGAGAAAAGAGATGCTCTGCACAGAGCTTGACAGAATGTGTTTCTGTGTGAGCAGCTTGAACGGGAGCTTGGACAAGCCCCATTCAAAATGCACAGATCTAAGTCCAACCAACTTTCTTGGGTATGATGAAGTAAGGGCTGTAGAACTCTTAATTCATCTCAGCTGGAGGGTGTAGCAAATTAGTTCAAAAGGAAATATGAATGACTAATTATAACTCGTTATAATTAATTATAAATATTTGGATCAGTTAATCAAATTAACTTAATGTAGCTGAAATAATATTACAATCAATTAATTTGTTCATCCAGCAAACACAGTGTTGATCGTCTTATCAACTCTTCAGAAAGGATATTTCTGCATGTAGCTGTGATCATAATTGTCAAATTTATAAGCAGACCAGAAATAATTTGCAAGAATGTGCACAAAGGTTTTATTTAATTAAATCATGAGCACATAACTAATCTAAACAAACAACAAAACGAGAATTATAATTATCTCCATATTATATAGTTTTGCTTTTTATTATATAGTTTAATTTCAAAATTTCAGGGGCTATATTTCCAGCTTCCAGTTTTCAAATCAAAATTGGGTCAGTTGTGTACAATTACTGTGTAATTTTTTTAAGAAAAAAGCTTCATATCCTTCTGTTAGGTGAAACTGTATTTCGGGAACCCTGATAAAGTACAAGGTGTTTTTAACCAAATTAATCAGGCAATATCTGAACTATACAGGACTTCCAAGATCAAAAGTATAGAGCTCTCTTGTTGAGATACTTTGAGAAATTGCAGTACCTTTCAAAGTTCTCTGTATATGAACTCAGTGAACATTTAGAAGGCTATTTAGTTTATTTCTATTTAGACTTGGATGGAAGGTGAACTCTTGAAATTAAATTCTGGTCAGTTTCTCACATTGGGTATTTCAACATTCATTAATTAGTTACCTTTGTTTACAAGGTTGGTGAGTATGGTGGTCACTCTTAGAGACTGGGCCCATAAGAGCCTTCAGGAAGAGGAAGAAAGGCCAGATTCTTTCTTAGAGCGCTTCAGAGGACCTGAACTTCAAGTTGCTCCCAGTCGGATAAGCATCAGTAGATCTGATGCTCATGATGGGAACAGCAGTGCCAAAACCAAGTGAGTTGTCCTCTCACACCATTATCTCACAACTGTATATAATCTCCTTTTGTCTTTTTAAAATACACATGCAACCACATAAAATTATGAAATGCATTTCGTTATCAGAAAAAAGTCTGATGCTTTCATACTGGCACCCGCTGATGACCTGTACTACCGCTGGCTGTTTGTTATTGCCACAGCTGTGTTGTACAACTGGTGCTTTGTGGTGGCTAGGTAAGAAATGTCAATTTATCTACACACTTATCTTTTTTTTTTTTTTTTTTTTTTTTTTTTTGGAGTCTAAAGCTGAGATACTGAACACCAAATGCTTTTCTGAGCTAAGATATGATTCCAATGATCCAATGAATCCAATAATACACATGTCAGCAAATTATACAGTAAATTAATCTGAATAGTGTAAGTAGAAGAAAGAATAAACCTACTAATTTTATATACTGAACTCAGCATGTATGGCCTGTGAAGAAGGTATTTGTAGCAGCTGTTCTTCCATTAAATCCAAGTGGTATAATTAGACCACATGAGCAAGAGTGTGTGATGTAGGCTCTCATTTTGATGATGATTCATGTAAATAAGTGTTATTGTGCCATATGTGAAAGGGTTAGTCCTGAATCAGGCTGATAGTGTTTCATTATTCATATCCCAAACACAGGGCCTGCTTTGATGAGCTTCAAACCAGGAACTTCATTCTGTGGCTGGTTTTGGATTATCTTTCTGATGTCATATATATCCTGGACACCTGTGTGAGACTGAGAACAGGTCAGAATCTTCTAGCATCTATCATGTGTTTGGAAGAGTTGTTGTGACGCTTTACAGTATTGATTATAGGTTCTTCAATGCAAAAATCTAGTATATATATGAGTAATCATTAAAGGATTAGTCTACTTTTAAATAAACTTTTCCTGATAATTTACTCACCCCTATGTCATCCAAGATGTTCATGTCTTTCTTTCATCAGTCGATAAGAAATCAAGGTTTTTGATGAAAACATTCCAGGATTTTTCTCCATGTAGTGGACTTCAATGGCCTCCAGATGGCTGAAAGTCAAAATTACAGTTTCAGTGCAGCTTCAAAGGAATAGGAGGAATAAGGGTCTTATCTAGCGAAACGATCTGTCATTTTCTATAAAAATAAAACCATTTATGCTTTATAAACACAAAATATCGACCTTGAGCGTTCTTCGCGTTTTTGCATTCTTCAAAATGCTTACGCTGTATGCCCTACGCTGTATGTCCTACGCCTTCCCTATTCTACTTACGAAAAAAAAAAAAAAAACTGGCGCCGTGCTCTTTCCGTAAGTAGAATAGGGAAGGCGTAGGACATATGGCGTAAGCGTTTTGAAGAATGCGGAAACGGGAAGTACGTTCAAGGCGATATTTTGTGATAAATATAAAGCATAAACGGTTGTATTTTTTTCGAAAATGACCGATCGTTTCGCTAGATAAGACCCTTATTCCTCATCTGGTATCGTTTAAAGCCCTTTGAAGCTGCACTGAAACTGTAATTTTGACCTTTAACCGTCTGGAGGCCATTGAAGTCCACTATAAGGAGAATCATCAGTTGAAAAGAAATTAAGGTTTTTGAGGAAAACATTCCAAGATTAAAGAAAGACATCTTGGATGACATGGGGGTGAGTAAATTATCAGGAAAAGTGTATTTAAAAGTGGACTAATCCTTTAAAAACTGACAATGTATATTTTCACTATAGGTTTCCTTGAGCAAGGTCTTCTAGTGAAGGACCTTACCAAGTTAAGAGAAAGCTACTTTCATACTTTGCAGTTCAAGCTAGACCTGCTATCCATACTACCCACGGATCTAGCCTACATCGTCATTGGCATTCACGTACCAGAGCTGCGTTTCAATCGACTGATGCGCTTCTCCCGTTTGTTTGAGTTCTTCGACCGCACCGAAACCCGCACAAATTACCCCAACATTTTCCGCATTTGCATCTTGGTGCTCTATATCCTAGTCATCATACACTGGAATGCCTGCATCTACTTTGCCATCTCCAAGTCTCTGGGCTTTGGATCTGACCAGTGGGTCTACCCAAACATTTCTGACCCTGAGTTTGGGACACTCACACGAGGATACGTCTACTGCCTCTACTGGTCAACTCTCACATTGACAACCATTGGGGAAATGCCGGCACCGGTGCGGGATGAGGAGTATCTTTTTGTTGTTTTTGATTTCCTTGTTGGTGTTCTCATTTTCGCCACCATTGTTGGCAATGTAGGAGCCATGATATCAAACATGAATGCCACACGGACCGAGTTCCAAGCTCACATCGACGCCATCAAACACTACATGCAGTTCAGAAAGGTCAGCAAAGAGCTAGAAGCTAGAGTCATCAAATGGTTTGATTACTTGTGGACCAACAAGAAAGCAATTGATGAGCAGGATGTCCTTAAGAATCTACCCAATAAACTGCGGGCTGAGATTGCTATAAATGTGCACTTAGAAACGTTGAAGAAGGTCCGTATCTTCCAGGACTGTGAGGCAGGGCTTTTGGTGGAACTGGTGCTCAAGCTGCGGCCACAGGTCTTCAGCCCCGGAGACTACATCTGCCGAAAGGGAGACATAGGAAAAGAGATGTACATCATAAAAGAGGGTCGCCTTGCTGTTGTGGCTGATGATGGGGTGACCCAGTATGCACACTTGACGGGCGGCAGCTGTTTTGGTGAGATTAGCATCCTCAACATCAAAGGGAGCAAAATGGGCAACCGCCGCACAGCTAACATCCGTAGCATTGGCTACTCTGACCTCTTTTGTTTGTCAAAGGATGACCTGATGGAGGCTGTAATGGAGTATCCAGATGCTAAGAAAGTTCTGGAAGAGAGAGGAAGACAGATTCTTCTGAAAGAGGGTCTGCTGGAGGAGTTGGAGGCCGGTGGAATGGGAGAAGAACGGGTTGAGGAGAAAGTAGAGAGGTTGGAAGCTTCTCTTGAAATACTTCAGACTCGGTTTGCTCGGTTACTGGCTGAGTACACAGCTACTCAACAGCGGCTAAAGCAGAGACTTGCAGCATTGGAATGCAGGACACATCACTCTGGCAGCGGATTCTTATCAGATGGCAATGAAAGCACTATTGATGGTGATGGTACACACAGTGAGGTCAACATCCAACTCTGAGCACTTGCTTTTAAGAGAGAACCTTGTACACTAGTCTTAATGACCACTCAATAGCAATAACATATGAACCCTTTACAACAATTATAGCAGTCAAAACAGTTAGTATGCTTGTGGAATTGTCTAATTTATATTTATAAATGTCATTTAACAAACCTCAGTTAAACATAAAATAAGATAATTTCCTGAAGTTTTTGCATCTTGAAGATGTTTTGCTAATTAAAAAAGTTTCCCACATAAAAATGAATAGCATAAATATCATTAAACTTAGTCTTCTAGAAAAACTAAGAAAAAAAACCTTCTAAAAGATTTTTTTTTTATTATTATTCTTCATGGAGTGGGACCCCCACTAACATGCAATTTACTGAGTTACAAATAATACTGATTAGGGGTGGTGACATTGCTAAAATAAACCTATATTAAGAAATATGTTCACTGGTATAAATTTGAGTGACATTTCCTTGGCAGTCTTAGCTGCATTACTTTTTTCCTAATTTTACTGATTTATGGTAATATCATGGAAATATTTACCTGATTTGTGAATGTAATTTTGTAATCTGAATATGAGGAGATAAAAATCATGAACATGACCTGTCCTAGCAAGCAATAACAAAAGGCTTGTTTGAGATGCATTGGCGCTGTGCAGACCGATTGGCGTATGACATTAAAGTACCGCAAGAGCATACTACTCCTTATGCTTTTGAATTTCTCTCGTGGTACTTTGATGTCATACGCCAATTGGTCTGCGCAGTGCCGATGCATCTCAAGCAAGCCTAACCAGTGTCCGATTCACAAATGAATCATTTAAGCAGGTTCCTTTATTGATTTATTTACTGGTTTGAATCAGTTTGACTAAAATAATTCAATGTGTTTTGGGACAGAAATGTCCTGCACTAGTGTATGGTACCATTCAGTTGTAATATTGTAATGATATTTAAATAAAAAGTATGTTAAAATGTTTTACATTTTATTGATTACTTGCAGGCTGTTACAAATATTAGTTGTGTTTGTTCTTAGTTTCGTTTTCATGCACTTTTAGTTTGTATATATTAGTTTCCTGTGTTCCTTTGTTCTTTCCCCCCTTCTCTTCTGTTGTCATGGTTACTAATGTCGTTCGTTCATTTAGTTCAGCTGTGTAACATTGATTACCCTGTTTGTCAGTATACTTAGTGCTAAAGAGGATGTTTTGTTTTATACATTTTTGCAATATTACTTGAAACTGTCTTTACTAACTGATAAAAGACTATTTATTAGGTGCACTGAAAGGAATAATATTAATATACATCATCTGTGCATGAGGTAGGGCCTTAAAAACATCAGCCAATCGTTTACGAAAACATCAGCCAATCAGTCGACGAAAAGATCCTCTTTAGCACCTTTAAGCCTTTTCCTGTGTGTAGCGTCCATCTCGTTTGCATTAGTGTCTGTTAGATGCGTTAATTCTGAGGCTGTTGTTTAATTACTTTTTATTAAACTCTGTGTTTTGAAACTTCATCTTCATCGTCTGTCTGTGCAACACTTGTTAACACAGGCTGAGTTACTATGCCTCTGTGAACTGACTTTTTGCGTAAACTGGTAAGTCTGCCTAGGTGAGTCCAGCAATTTATTTCTTTTTTTTATTATTATTTTAAAAAGAAATTTCAAAATAAAATAATTGAAATTACTGTCATTCAACCTTCAATCCATTTTTTGTAATATATTATCTTCCAGGTCAGCTGGGCAACCTTTTAGAGGAACTGGATGTGTTGCTATCCTCCTTCTGTGAGGATGGCAGCCTACTTGTGGTCCTTGGCAAATACAGCATTAACTAAGATAAACCTCAATTCAACAAACCAAATTTAGCAAAAACAGCATCCTCCCCTACACTACATGAGCCTGTCCAGCAGAGGGAGTAACACACACACACACACACACACACACACACACACACACACACACACACACACACACACACACACACACACACACACACACACACACACACGTTCGTTTTTGTGAATTGTGGGGGACATTCCATAGGTGTAATGGTTTTTATCTCCTTACACTACCCCTACCCCTAAACCTAACCATCACAGGAAACTGTGCACACTTTTACTTTCTCACAAAAACTCATTCTGTATGATTTATAAGCCTTTGAAAAGTGGGGACATGGAGTAATGTCCTAATAAGTCACCTCTTCTTGTAATACCAGTCATACCCATGTCATTATACACATTTGTGTCCTGATATGTCACAAAAACGCACACACAGAGTGCCTTTTCCTATAAGGCGTCCGACTCTACTTTCTAGTATAGAGTTTAGCTCCCCATGCTAATCAAACTCACCTAACCTAAATGTTCAGGGTTTCTTGTAAATTGCAGATAGGTGTATTGAAGCAGATTGGAGCTGAACTCTGCAGAGAGGTAGTTCTTCAGGAGCAGGGTTGAAAAACCCTGACCAATAATTAGGCTATGTGTTGACTGGGTTTGACAACAACACTGTTAATACTTCATATAAGGACATTTAATAAAGGGTTAGTTCACCCCAAAATGAAAATTCTCTCATTAATTACTCACCCTCATGTTGTTCTAAACCTGTAAGACTTTTGTTCATCTTTGGAACACAAATCTTTTTGATGAAATCTGAGAGATCTCTGTCCCTCCATTGACTGCCTTTGTAACTACCAGAGATTTCTTCTTGTGCATCATTTAGGTTTGGTTGAGCTTCTGCTTATGTTCGCTGATCAATGTAAAAGCCTAAATTAAATCTGTTCATCATATAAAGCGATCGTGTCTCTTCAGAAATTTTGGACTACACCACTCGATTCATATGTATTAGTTTTACAATCTCTTTATGAACTTTCTGAAGCATCAAAGTGGTATAGTTGCAAAGGCAGTCAGTGGAGGAACAGAAATCTCTCAGATTTCATCAAAAATTACTAAAGGATGACTTCTGAGGATGAACGAAAGTCTTTGGAGTTTGGAACAACATGAGGGTGAGTAATTAATTACATTTTCATTTTGGGGTGAACTAACCCTTTAAATGTCCTAATATCTGTATCTTTTGGCTACACTGTTAAAAAGTTACTGTAAATTTTACAGTAAAATACTGGCAGCAGGGTTGCCAGCCAGTTACTGTAATTTTTACAGTAGTGTTTCTGTAATTTAATTTACAGAATTTTACTGTATTCTCAATTACAGTAAAATTCTGTAAATTAAATTACAGAAACACTACTGTAAAAATTACAGTAACTGGCTGGCAACCCTGCTGCCAGTATTTTACTGTAAAATTTACAGTAATTTATATATTTTGTATTCTGCATTTTTACATAAATATATTGTATACTGCATTTAACATACTTCTTTAAATAGCAAATACACACATTCAAGTAGTTTAGTCAAGTAGAATAAATATGTAAAATGCAGTATACAATATATTTTCGCTATTGCTCACTTAATGGGAGCTGAATTTTAAATTTAATCTATTAACTGCATAAAGTGTTGTATAATGCATAACTTAATTCACCCCCCTCCCAAAAAAAAGATATTTGAGGCTTCTTAATCTTTAAAAACCGGTCAAAATGTAATAAATATATCTTTCAAATTTACATAAAGGAATGCAATAAAAAGGTGTATTATTTTGAATTTATTTTTTATTTAGAAAATCATTTGATTTTTTAAAGGGACAAAATTTTGTCATGAAAATGTTTTTAAATTACTTATTGGACATCATGGTCATATAAAAACATTTCTTAAAACCCAGATCACCTTTATCACTTCATGAACATACCAACATGGCCAAACAACAAGTCCAACAAACTTGCGATCAAAAAAAGAACAATTCTGCTCCAGATGATGTTCCATCCCAGGATGCAAAGAGAGGCTAGAAATGTTGAAAGGAACACAGAGGACAATACATTAGATATATTACAAAACATAATACTTTAAGAGACTGATAGAGGCAGGGGCGTAGCACCAAATTTTGGGCCCTGGGTACAAACCATCTTGCTGGGCCCCTGTACCAAATACCATAGTGATACCAATGGGTGGGGTATTGCATTTTTATCATAAAAACACTTAAAATGTAAACAAAATAAGCCACACTCTGATTAATATATTTTTGTTTCATTGTCAAAAGTACTACTAACTTGCTAAAATATCCTTTATTGTCACAATACCCTTTTTAAAGTGTAGGCTAAGTACAAGTTAATTACTGATTATTTGTCTGTTTAAAATAAATGCAGACTATAGAATCACAGGGTACACTAACCGCCAAACTAGACATTCAGTCTTTGCATTACGTTTTAAAATAAGTCATTTTCAATCATTAAGATGTGCATTAAACTGAGAACAATCCTGTACTTAATGTAAGAGCGTGCGCGAGCTAATTTGCATAACAATGCGGTAAAATAGGCGCTAACGATCTGTGTTTTTGCGGGTGTTAGATTTTGATAATGGAGGGAAATATACAGTGTTTCATGTAAAGTTCTGACTCTGGGGAGAACTGCAGCAGAAAAGGAGACAAGCTGCGCAGGCTCCGCCTCCGTCTGCTTCTCACTCCGTTATTTACTCAGAAATATTGTTTGCTCTATAAAGTATTGGTATATTATTCAAATAGAGTACGAACATAAATGTATGCTATTCTACCTGGAGTAGATATTTATGTTAAAACAATGTCAATGCTCGATGATGCATTTGTAGCTCACCTTTCTTTTCAAAAACCTGAGTGAGCAACTGCTTGCCCTCATTTGCCTTTCTCTCTTTAATCTTCTTTTCTTTTTGTTTTTGAGCCCCTGATTTTCCTTTCTTAAGGAAAGACATGACTCTTCCCCAGTCTTCCTAGTTCATATCACGGCTAACTCCAGCTCCTCTCTCATTAACTGATTCACGAATCACCGCAGGTCCGCAGAAGCACCTGACCTGCGGGTCGTACCATTTACATTGATTCGAGAGGGGTGGTGGGGCCCTGCACAGCATGAAAATGACTTTTTTTTTATACCAAACCAGTGCCTAACTACAAGTTTAGTTTTGCACAGCAACTTTTTTATTTGTAAATAAATGCTATACAAATGTTAGTGCATGTATATGTATGTATAGAAAACTGACTTCTAAGGGCCCCCCCCTGCCTCGGGCCCTGGGTACTCGGTACCCTTTACCCCCCCAGTCCGACGCCCCTGGATAGAGGGATGACAGATACAGTCAGTGACAGATAGAGGGATGATAGATACAGTCAGATACAGTTATAGAATAATAAAAGTATATAATAAAAGGAAAAATAGATCTTGGTGTGTGTGTGTATTTCTTACATTTCAGAATTTCCACTGAAAATCCATCACTTTGCACAGAAGAGTGGTAACATGTAGGTTGAACGCAACCCGTTTCTTCTGAACTGTGGCCTGTTGTTTTAGATGACACTTTTCCTTTCGTCTTTGTTCCTCTCTCCAGATAAATACCTACAAAGTGCCTAAAGGGTCAAGAATTCAGATTGGTTTTAGCTTTTGAGGCATGTAATCATGTTTTTGAAATTATACCATGTGGTAGAGCAGTATTACCCTACAACTTCAGTCCTGAATACTTACGTCCCTGAAAGTTTTAGATGTCCCACTAATCTAAACACCTTATTTAACTAATTTGTTTGCCAGGGTCAAATAGAGAGACATCTAAAACATTCACCCTAAAAAATAAATGTCTAATCTAGTTGAGGAACAAATAGTTAGTTGTAGTTGTGTTAAAGGCCTCAATAGATGTAAAATGTACATCTAAAAGACAAGTAAGATACAGGATGATCAGTTTGTTCATATCTGTAACGTTAAATAGCACATTTCAAGTTAAAAAAAGATTTTGTTTTGGTAATGGTAATATTAAATTAACTATACAAGGCAAACTTATATCAAACAGATATGTTAAAGTGTTTGCATTACCTTAAGTTAGAAAATGTCCACAAATACATCACATTGGTTACATTAACAGCATGAAGCAGCACCATTTTGCGTGACACATCCTCCGTGAGCGGCCTGATCGCGTCGCGACTCGCGAGGCCTTTTCGTTTCGGCCCGTTAACAGATGACTGTCTGCCTGTACAAATGTGATTTACGCCATAAAATAATCACGACCAAGTGCGCTGATGAACACGAAGTTCTCGTGAATTCCAACTGTTTCTAATGATTAATTTTTGACCCATAGCCGCTATGCTAAAGCACCGGGGAATGTGTGAGATCCTACCGCGACCGCGCTGAGGAAAACCCCGCGCAAGTCTGCTTCGCGCCCCGCGGACGGAGGATGCGTCAATCCGGGGTTACCAATATGAATCGCGAATGTAAATACATACATATTTACCAAAGACTGAGGGGGAAAATGAAATAATAAGTCACTTACCACAGTTGTAAATCACTCCTCTTGCTGCTACCCGAATCTTGACCGTTGGAAATCCCATAATGCCTCTGTATATTTGAAATTTACAGCAATATTCTGTAAATTTGATTCAAACCGCCACGCCCCCGGAATTCATTGCAATTTACAGCAATATGCTGTATTATTAAAATACAGCCATCGGCTGTAAAATATTGCTGTAATTTTTACAGTAATTCATTACAGTGTATATTGTAGATAAAATCCTACAGCTGACTCTTGATATGAGAAGCGTATATCATCATAACCAGGGAGCAACAGCACAAGTCATAACTAGTTTTATAACTTATTTTTAGTTTTCTAACTGGCTAACCAAGGGTGTTCTTTATTTGCTGTTTTCAGAGTCTAGTGCAATAGCTATTTCACAACTATGTTACTGATTGTTATATAAAATGGTTTAATGAGCACAATTTCTCTTCCTGTGTTGACATATTTTCTCACAAGAAGTTAATTAAAGGATTAGTCCACTTTCAAATAACATTTTCTTGATAATTTACTCACCCCCATGTCATCCAAGATGTTCAGCCGAAAAGAAATTAAGGTTTTTGATGAAAACATTCCAGGATTATTCTCCTTTTCTAGATAAGACCCTTATTTCTCGTTTGGGATCGCTGTAAACTGTCATTTTGACCATCGGGTGAGTAAATTATCAGGGAATTTTAATTTGAAAGTGGACTAATCCTTTAACTACTATAATTTTTCTTTTATTTCTGTAAAATTAAACTTATACTTATTTTGATCAATGCATATAAAAGTAAAAAAATTAAGTGAAATTTACAAGCTTGGAATTAAATTAAATTGACTATTTTGTAAAAGCATAGATCTTATTGTGAATGATTTATCCATGTACACATTTTTTTTTTCTTTCAATTTCATCCTTGTAATATTTAATCCAATCATTTAGTCTGCTTAAACTATCTTTACACCAGAAATAAATTCTGCTTTAAAGCAGCTCTAAAAAGACAACAATGCCATTGTTCAGCTGAAATCAATTCAGTGTTCGTTCAGTTCAATAACTATAAAATTCATCAACTATGAAATGAATTCAGTTCAGCTATAAAACATACAGAAGATAATAATGTTGTTATTCACTTTGAGTCAGTTCAGTGTTGATTCAGTTAAATAACAGTGTTGATGTTATTGTTACTGTCTTCAAAAGAAAGACACTGGTGCTGAGAACGGGTCCTGTTACATCATCAGTGGTCATGTTTTGTCTTATACATGGTATTATAATTTTTATTTGTCACTGCAATTATAGGCTACTTAAAATCAATGTGAGTGCATCATTTTGCATCTGGTGTGGTGCCATCCAACTCTTAAAACAGTTTGTGGTACAAAAATGGTAGTATTTATAAAAGAAATATATACAGTGGGTACGGAAAGTATTCAGACCCCCTTAAATTTTTCACTCTTTGTTATATTGCAGCCATTTGCTAAAATCATTTAAGTTAATTTTTCCCTCATTAATGTACACACAGCACCCCATATTGACAGAAAACACAGAATTGTTGACATTTTTGCAATTTATTAAAAAAGAAAAACTGAAATATCACATGTTCCTAAGTATTCAGACCCTTTGCTGTGCTACTCATATATTTCACTCAGGTGCTGTCCATTTCTTCTGATCATCCTTGAGATGGTTCTACACCTTCATTTGAGTCCAGCTGTATTTGATTATACTGATTGGACTTGATTAGGAAAGCCACACACCTGTCTATATAAGACCTTACAGCTCACAGTGCATGTCAGAGCAACTGAGAATCATGAGGTCAAAGGAACTGCCTGAAGAGCTCAGAGACAGAATTGTGGCAAGGCACAGATCTGGCCAAGGTTACAAAAAAATTTCTGCTGCACTTAAGGTTCCTAAGAGCACAGTGGCCTCCATAATCCTTAATGGAAGACGTTTGGGATGACCAGAACCCTTCCTAGAGCTGGCCGTCCGGCCAAACTGAGCTATTAGGGGAGAAGAGCCTTGGTGAGAGAGGTAAAGAAGAATCCAAAGATTACTGTGGCTGAGCTCCAGAGATGCTGTCGGGAGATAGGAGAAAGTTGTAGAAAGTCAACCATCACTGCAGCCCTCCACCAGTCGGGGCTTTATGGCAGAGTGACCCGACGGAAGCCTCTCCTCAGTGCAAGACACATGAAAAAACACCTGAAGGACTCCAAGATGGTGAGAAATAAGATTCTCTGGTCTGATGAGACCAAGATAGAACTTTTTGGCCTTAATTCTAAGCGGTATGTGTGGAGAAAACCAGGCACTGCTCATCACCTGTCCAATACAGTCCCAACAGTGAAGCACGGTGGTGGCAGCATCATGCTGTGGGGGTGTTTTTCAGCTGCAGGGACAGGACGACTGATTGCAATCGAGGGAAAGATGAATGCGGCCAAGTACAGGCATATCCTGGACAAAAACCTTCTCCAGAGTGCTCTACTAAATACTGAGCAAAGGGTCTGAATACTTAGGACCATGTGATATTTCAGTTTTTCTTTTTTAATAAATCTGCAAAAATGTCAACAATGTGTTTTTCTGTCAATATGGGGTGCTGTGTGTACATTAATGGGGGAAAAAATAACTTGTAAGGGGGTCTGAATACTTTCCGTACCCACTGTGTATGTATGTACACCAGTCTAACTGCCCCTAAAATAGTAAAATTCCAATAAAAAGACACTTGTGCCAAAATTGATGCAGTTGGCATTAACATATGCAAAATTATCAAAAAAAAAAAAAGTCAAAAAAAAAAAAATGTCCTTAAAGGACACTGGTTGACTCCAAATTTTAAATTCAGGTGTGATTTATGAATTGTTATTGAAGCTTAATTTGCAAAACAATGACAATTCTTAACTGATTAATTTATCTAGAAGCAGAAGCAGATTTAACTGTGATTTTCTGCTGTTACAAAGAGTTTAACTGGTAAGATCCTCAGAGGGGAAGTTGTGCAGCGATTATATATGAATGGAAAGACAGTCTCTGTGAAGGAGGTTGTAAATGTGAGTAAATATGTGTTAGTTACAGGATCGGAGAATGATACCATTCCTCTGTCATAGTCCAGCTTAACTCTCAAACGCTGAAGCTTCTCTTTAACAGTAAAGACAGTGTAGGGTTGCTCTGGGGATTTTGAGCTGTATTTGCTGTCCATGTACCACACATTCCAGACATTAGACTCAAAAAAAACTTTTCCTTCCTTTGGTTTGATGCTGTAGTTATTCCAACAAACCAGCATGTATTGTCACCAACCTCCACATCCCAGCAGTGTGTTCCTGAGTTAAAGCCCTCAGAACCCAAGACACATGGAAAAAAGTCAAACCTCTCTGGATTACGAGGAAACTTTTTATATACAGTACTGTACAACACACTGGTCAGATCAGTAGAGAGTGTGATACAAGGATGTGCTGTGTTTGGATCAAGAATCAACAGAGCTGCATAAAAGAGAATAACATCAGATTAGAGGATAAAATATGGTGGTATTAGAAATTAATGTAAAACACATATAAAGATTTGTTGAAAGAAATCATAAATTGTGCTATCATAACAATTGTCTCACACCGTAAGAATGGATTGAGGCTTCAGGTTTGAAATCAGTATTCAATAAACACTGTATCCTAATACATAAGCATAGACTATGAGGAATAGACTTTTGTAGTCATTATGAGTTTGCTGTAGGCTTATGATCTGATGATTTTCTGAAATACAGTTCAGATTCACTAAGAAATTCAAGTTTTTATTAAATATATTTCTATCAAATGTTAATTAAGTTGGCTTGAAAAAGCCAATTTACTGTTATGCTATTTTCTTCTGAGACTAAAATTTCCAACTCTAACTCAGAGCTTTAACTCTACATACTCCAAACTTGGGTCAGTCCTTCAGACTGTTCTGACTTACTATGCTATATCTTTTCTAACTGATCAGACTTACGGTTTTCCTAAAAAAGACTGTTAAAGCTCGGAAAAATCCCATTGACTTTCATTGACGGAATGTTCATATGATCCAAGACTGTTCAAACTCCAACTATCAAAATTCAAATTTAAACTACGGAAGCCCATTAGACTCAAAAACTCAATTAGACTCAAGTGCCATTCTATGTACTATTTCTAATCCATTGAAACTCATTCAAACTCAATATTTTTATCTATCTATCTATATCACCCTGAGTACCTTAGCAACCACATAGCAACACCCTAGTGACCACCCAAAGTACCTTAGCAACTGCATAGCAACACCCTAGCAACCACCCAGAATATCTTAGCAACCATCCCGAGTACCCTAGCAACCGCATAGCAAAACCCTAGCAACCACCCTGAGTACCATAGCAACCACATAGCAACATCTTAGCAACCACTCAGAGTACCCTAGCAACCGCATAGCAAAACCTTAGCAACCACACAGAGCACCCTAGTACTATATCAAAATTACTAAACTAAAACTGAAAACTTTTAAAACTGCTTCAAACTTTCTGGACCGGCTTTTTCAAGCCAACTTAAAGTTTGTCTCGACAAACGTTTTTATCTAGTTTTTTTCTGTTTTTATATCTGAACTAAAATCTTTTGCACTGGTGTCAAATCTGCTGAGACTCACTGTGTTGGACAGTTTCCTGCATCTTCTTCCAGACTCTGAATGACAGGTTACCCAGGTAACGTGGAACATGAATCAAAGCTCCAGAACTCATCTGTGGATCCAGCTGTGAGATCTGGACTCTGGAGGAACATTCAGGAGTCAGAACTGCAGTGAATTTGAGTTCAGAGCCGTTGAGAGAAGAGATATAAGCAGCTCACTTAGCTTTCCATTGTGATGTCAAAGTTCTGAAAAATATAGAGAATATTTAAAAAATCAAAAAAAATTAATATTTTATCAAAAACTCTCATTGTCAGTGAGTCTCTCTACAACACTGACAAGTTGTGTTATGCACAAAGAATGAAGTCAGATTCATTTGTTACCTTTAGAAATGAGACATCATTGGCTCTGTGTGCTCAGCTTGAGACTGAAATTAAATCACATTCACTTCAGTCAGCTCTGTATTAACACACACTCCACTAATAAACTCTGTGTGTGAATGTTCAGTATTTAACTCTTTATACATCCTCACTTGATGTGTTGAATTGTTTTATCACACTCTTCTTTCATTTTTTCTCCATGCTTGAGCTTGTTTTGTAAGGACGTCAGTGATGTATTTAATTTCTCCTACATGTTAAGGTGAAAAAATGTGAAATTGTGAGTTCCAATAGGGTTGCTATGTCCATTTCTTTTACTGTCTATGGTTTTTACCAAACAAATGTGGTTTTTGCAATGGCCAATTCTTAGTTGTAAATTTGTGGTTGTGCAAATACAAATACAGAAAGTGAAAGAATGTTAGTATAAATCACTTTTTGGTCTTGTTATAAATCACATATTATTATTGAAAAAAAATAAAATAAACCATGACATTTTTTCAAAACATGTTTTGTGCCCATGCTCTTTAACATTCAAGAAGATTTGAACATCAGGGGTTGAGGCTTAACCCTTTAAGACCGAATGGAGCATCAGCGCTTCCATTTGCATGTCTCTCTTTAAGAGCCAATAAAATTTGAATCCATATAGGTAGCACAAAAAATCTTTTTGCATACAAAACCAGAGACTTTAAACTTTCAGATCAAGCCTCCAACATGCTTCTGTTGCATTGTTTTCACCCTCTAATGAGTCTGAGTAATATGCATTTAAAACAAAAACAGCACAGCCACTAACTGTATACAAATATGTATATTTCACATGCTCATAACTTCATGAAAAATGCACAGATCATAGAAAATGGCACATCAATTGTAACAGAACAGGACTCAGGCAGGGATCCATTTGCAGTGCTTTATTAAATAAGAGCATGGTTGTACAGGCAGGGTAAAAGAGGAACAAACAGGAACAGCAAGGGACAGGCAGAAACGTGGTCAGGATACAGGCAATGGTCAGGACAGGCAGATATCATTCACAGGTCAGGATACAATAAACAGTCCAAAGGCAGGCGACAGAGAATCGTAAACGGTAAACAGACAGGATCGGTAACTGGCAGACAATAGAGTAACGCTCAGAACTGCAACACAAGTTAACAAGACTTCGCAGTGAGGTGGTGTGTGAGTCATATGAGTCATAAATAGTCCAGATGATGTGCTTCAGCTGTATGTTTCAATTGATGATTGGTGTGGAATGTGTGCATGTGACTGGCAGGTAGGATTATGGGAATTGAGGTCCAGGAACTTACAGGAATTGTCACATGACACCCCCTTCCGGAAGGCGCGCCCTCGCGCCGTGAATGGCATAATCAGGGAGGGGGGGTGGGTGCATTGGAGACCTATTGGCAGACGGGTAAGGGGTCTCCAATGCAGGTCCAGGAACTCGAGGCGTCCTGGCGGGTCAGACACCTCAGGCAGCCACAGCAGGTCAGGTGCCACAGGCAGCCACGGCAGGTCAGGAGTGTCGGCAGCCAGGGCAGATCAGAGGCCGTGGGTGGCCATAGCAGTTCGGGAGCCTTGAGACGCCAAGCCGGGTCAGCAGAGTCGGGCCGCCATGGCAGGTCAGGTGGCTTGAGCAGCCACGGTGGTTCAGGAACCATTGGCGACTGTGGCAGCTCAGAGTCCATAGGCGGCCATAATAGTTCAATGGCCGTTGATGGCCATGGTGGTGCAAGGTCCCCACCCACAAGTTTCCCACCCTCAGGTATATGCCCCCCTCTGGAGCTCTGGTGGTGCTGGCAGGGCAAGGAGCTCGGGTGGTGCTGGCAGGGCAAGGAGCTCGGGTGGCGCCGGCAGGGCAGGGAGCTCGGGTGGCGCCGGCAGGGTAGGGCACTCAGGTGCAGAGACTGGAGCGGGCTCGGCGAAGATTGGAGCGGCCATCTTGTCCGTAGACACAGGCGGAGCGGCCATCTCATCCGTAGACACAGGCGGAGTGGCCGCCTCGTCCGTAGACACAGGCGGAGAGGCCTTCTTGTCCGTAGACACTGGCGGAGCGGGCATCTTGTCCGTAGACACTGGCGGAGCAGCCATCTAGTCCGTAGACACTGGCTGAGTGGCCATCTTGTCCGTAGACACCGGTGGACTTGAGTGCGTAGCAACCGGCGGACTTGAGTGCGAAGCGGCCGGCGGGCTTGAGTGCAAAGCGGGTGCAGGTTTCGGAATGCCAGCTGCACGTGCTGAAGTCAGTGGAGGATCATTCACACTGGATAACAATCCTCTCCGATCTCGGACAGGTCTTGAGATGTGACGTGACTCTGGGCAATCTGCGGAGACGTGACGTGGCTCTGGAAGATCAACTGTGACGGGACTTGGTTCAGGATGATCAGTGCTGACTTGACTTGGTGTTATTATGGTAGCCGCCATTTTGTGAGTGTCCTCTGGCGCGGCAGCCATTACACGACTAGACGAGGTGTCGCATTCCTCCGCGACACCCACAGTAAACGGAGAGCCAACAGTCAACAAAGCATAATCCATAAAGCTACTAAGTGATGAACGCGGTCCCTCCTGTCTTAGTTTGTTCTGGAGAGGTTGGTTAACGCCATCACAGAAAAAGTCTATCAGTGCACAGTCAGGCAAATCTGAATAATACGCAATGCCCAAATAATCCTTAATATAATCCTCCAACGATCTTGATCCCTGCTTCAACCATAACAACAGTTGTGCATTCCTCCGGGCCATGGTACTTCAGGAAAGCTGCTGGATCTTTGTTTTGGCAAAGTCTTCTGTAACGGAACGGGACTCAGGCAGGGATCCATTTGCAGTGCTTTATTAAATAAGAGTGTGGTTATACAGGCAGGGTCAAACAGGAACAGCAAGGGACAGGCAGAATCATGGTCAGGATGCAGGCAGGCTTGAGTGCAGTGCAGGCAGGCTTGAGGCAGGCCGGCAGGCTTGAGGCAGGCCGGCAGGATTGAGGCAGGCAGGCAGGATTGAGGCAGGCAGGCTTGAGGCAGGCAGGATTGAGGCAGGCAGGCTTGAGGCAGGCAGGCATGAGGCAGACAGGCAGGCTTGAGGCAGGCTTAAGGCAGGCAGGCTTGAGGCATTCCTCCAGGCCATGGTACTTCAGGAAAGCTGCTGGATCTTTGTTTTGGCAAAGTCTTCTGTAACGGAACGGGACTCAGGCAGGGATCCATTTGCAGTACTTTAATAAATAAGAGTGTGGTTGTACAGGCAGGTCAAACAGGAACAAACAGGAACAGCAAGGGACAGGCAGAATCATGGTCAGGATACAGGCAATGGTCAGGATACAATAGACAGTCCGCAGGCAAGGCAGGCAGGCAGGCAGGCTTGAGGCAGGCTTGAGGCAGGCTTGAGGCAGGCAGGCTTGAGGCAGGCAAGCTTGAGGCAGGCAGGCAGGATTGAGGCAGGCAGGCAGGATTGAGGCAGGCAGGCAGGCTTGAGGCAGGCAGACAGGATTGAGGCAGGCAGGCTTGAGGCAGGCAGGCAGGCAGGCTTGAGGCAGGCAGGATTGAGGCAGGCAGGCTTGAGGCAGGCAGGCAGGCAGGCAGGCTTGAGGCAAGCAGGCAGGCAGGCTTGAGGCAGGCAGGCAGGCAGGCTTGCTTGAGGCAGGCTTGAGGCAGGCATGCAGGCAGGCAGGCAGGCTTGAGGGAGGCAGGCTTGAGGGAGGCAGGCTTGAAGCAGGCAGGCAGGGTAACGCTCAGAATTGCAACACAGGTTAACAAGACTTCACAATGAGATGGTGTGTCAGTGAGTCTTAAATAGTCCAGATAATGTGCTTCAGCTGTATGTGGAAATTGATGATTGGTGTGAAATGTGTGGCAGGGAGGATTATGGGAATTGAAGTCCAGGAACTGAAAGAAATCGTGACATCAATATTTAAAGCAGATTCTCATGATTAGAATGAACTCAGAATCAACATAATATATTGCGTTAATCACAAGATATTACTCACGGAATGATTTAACATACTTGGCTAAAAACATGTCTCTCATCTTTCCGGGATGCCAATGTTCCTGGACCCATCCATGTTCGTTTTCCAATGTTGAATATCACAAATTAGATATCATTTTAATGCTTAGAATCTCATCTTTTTAATGCATCTAACCATTTTGAAAAACTCCTAAAGAGTGCTGAGAAGTGCCTCTAAACCGGAGTTTACCGCCTGTTGGCGCCACCTGGCTGCGGAAAAAATGAATAACAATTTATTAAATTAAACTATGCTATCAACACAAAATCTGAACCAGATGAAGCTCAGACTTATTGCGTTCCTGAGTTATTCCATGTCAAATAATAAAAAAAAGAAAAATTATTTTAAAAAGATTTATATATTTTTTGTCTTTTATCAGCTGTTTCTGATGTAATGTAATGTTATATTTTCTTAAAATTTAAAAAGTGTTCTATCAAATGATACCTACCTTTTGACTCCCCTTGCTACAGTTTTGGAGTTATGAGTCTTTACTTTTGTGTTTGTCACTCAGAAAAAAAAAAAAAAAAAAAAAAAAAAACCTCTAAAAAAGCCTTCAGGTCTTCAGGTTTCTTGCACATGCAGGCTGTTTGTCCTCCAGACAGAAGAGTTTGAGTTTCTCACTGTGTAAACTGCAGATCTCCTCAGACCCTGATGAATGGCACTCATTTCTATCCTTCAGGAATGACTTAACGCAAGATTAACTGGAAGTTCAACTTTTGAGGATCTTCTCCTGCAGACAGGACACTCCTGAGTTTTCTTACTTTTCCAGAACTGTTGTAGACACTCTTTACAATTACCGTGACTACAGGACAGAATAACAGGAACCTTGAAGATTTCACAGCAAACAGGACAAGAAAGATCTTCAACAGATTTTGAATCCATTTCCTCTTCTTGTAAAAGATCCAATAGTCTACAATTTACTTCCACTTTCTGAACTTAATTTGGTTTAAAAGTAAATAACCATTACAATCAAAATCTATGGGTTAAAAATCCTAACATAATGTGTCTTCCTCTGTTTTTCAAAACACTGACTCGTTTTAGCTTTCAGTAAAAATTTAAGTTAGAAATAATAAGACTATCAATTCCTAGGTTTTGTGTAAGGGTGGAGTTTCTGATGACCTTTTGGAGCTTCTGAAAACAGATTGGATGTTTTTATATTTTATTTGTGTTTTCAAGCATATTCAGACTCAATGAACTTAATAAAGAATAAAGTGAGAATCTGTAGCATAAAATAAAAGAACATTATAGGCCTAAGTATAATTTTTATTTTATAATTATTATATAAATATTGGTTCTGGTTCTTAGTCCCTAATGCTTATGAGCAGTCCAAACACTGATAATAACACTTTTTTTTAGGTTAAAGATTTAAAACTTTGCTTCAGCATCTTTATGCCAGCAGTCATTATTGTCTTTTAAATGTATGATTATAAAGTGACGAGAATATTTTTAGTGTGCCACGCTGATTCATAACACTCTGAAGCTTCCTGAAGCAGTGTTTTGAAATCGGCCATCAATAAATAAGTCATTATTTTGTTTTTTTGGCGCACCAAAAATATTCTCGTCACTTTATAATATTAATATTGAACCACTGTACTCACATGAACTGATTTAAATATGTTTTTAGTACATTAATGGATCTTGAGAGAGGAAATGTCATTGCTGGCTCACTGAGCCATCGGATTTCAACCAAAAATATCTTAATTTGTGTTCCGAAGATTAATGAAGGTCTTACGGGTGTGGAACGGCATGAGGGTGATTAATAAATTACATCATTTTCATTTTTGGGTGAAAATAACCCTTTAATATTACTGTGTGTAACCGATTCAAATGCGACACTGACTTTTATGGTAGCCACATTGGCTCTTTTTGTCAATGTAATCGTAATTAAACAAAATATTGCAATAAATAAAAAGAATAAAAAAATATTTGGTGCAGCAGTTTATTTTGTCTTTGTAGTTTGATGTAGGACCAATTTTCAGTAGCATATTGTGTGAGATCAGATCTTGTAATTTCGATCAGGCAGATTTTAGACAGTTGACGTAGAGGTCCTCAGAAGGGAAGCGCATGTAATGTGACGAACATTGCGCGCGTGAGCTGCAGTGAAGTGCTGTACGTACAACGTAAGTTTTAATTGTATTTTTTTCCGATATGAAGTTTTACTCCACCTTATAATACATTATTTAGTGAGTCTGTCTTAGTTTTAAAGAGCGTGGGTGATGTGACTGTGCAGTAGAGGGCGTTCAGTGAACTTAATGTGAGTAACTGTCAGCTAACTTAGCTGTATTATCAATGACGTTAAACAATATCAGTTCTTTATCACATTCATCAGTTTTAAAGAACTCATAATACTAATGTTCATCTCTAAAGAAGCATAAGCTGCTCTGCTGCTTTAGTTTGTTATCAGTTGATTTTAATATCATGTTATCACTGAATATGAAAGAGAAGCTAGTTGGACACCAAAACATTGCTTTCTCTGAACCTAGTAAGTTGCCTTCGTAAACAGTATGATTTAGTTTCAAAGCCTAGTGAAACTAAAAGACAATTTTTCAACCTTGTGGTCGCAAAACTAATCTAAAAAGCCAAAATAAGCTAAAAAGCCTTTGTAGTCTCAAGGTGTAGCAAATGCATTTTGGTGCGTAGTATCAGCCTAATGAGCTGCCTAAGTTACATAAATAACGTTTTTTGATAACATCATAGTCTAAATTAATGATAGGCAGCTAAGTAGGTTTTGAGACACTCTCTAATATATCACAAAATATTTCACATTTAGCTTTCTATTAGAATTAAATATGTTCATACTGCCTTAGCTGCTTGGCACATAGTTGTGTTTTAACCTGTTCTTAAAATTGAGAAAAATAGATACAATAGGTCATCTTAATTCTTAGAATCAAATCTAATGCATTTTTCCTAAGAAACAAGTGGCCCCAAAACAGGCATTAAAGTATAAAAAATTCTTATGACTGTCACTGTAAACTTTTTCAGGCTGCGTCATATTCACTTTATTTAAATATCCGAGACTAATAGACATTTAGTAATAACACTATGTTAAAATATTAATAACATTCGTATCTTGAATTTTTAAGGGGCATTTTTTGTTCATTTTGATGGCATTTTTGCCCCAAGACACTGATCTTCTACATATCTTCTCTGCAATTAAATTGATGGAAATTCACTGTAGCAACATTGTAGAGACTTTTAATCCCAACATATAATCATTAAAGGTCCACTGTTGGAAAAGCAAGGATTATTAAAGTTATCTAACACAGTTATTTCACACATTTTTTTCCCCCTCCTGCCGTCATTTACAGGGTCTTTTGCGGCACTATGGCATTTAACTTCGGACAGACGGGCACTGGGGGCTTCACCTTTGGACCACCCAAAACTACGGCTGCGGCCACCACAGGCTTCGGGCTGCAGACCAGCACTCCTGCAGGAGGGGGCTTCTCTTTTGGGACCAGCCAACCCCAGACTCAAACCTTTGGAAACCCCTCGCAGTCTCAGATTGCAGGACTGCTCGCACAGCCAACACAGAATAATGGAAGCACACAAGGTGGATTCAGCTTCGGAGCCCAGACTCAGAGCAGCACCTCAAGTGGAGGCTTCTCATTTGGGTGAGACTTTATCTTGGGTGAAGTGTGTGTGTGTGTGTGTGTGAGATCTATTCCTTTTAATAAAGTGATAAAGCAATAATATTCCAAGGAAGAGAGTGGAGCGGCAGAAGAAAAAAAAAAATTCTCCAAAAGGGGAATTAATTGAACTTAAAAACCTTTAAAGACAGATTTACTGTGAGCTACAAGGGTGTTAATCGATGGTATATGGTTTTGTTAAAGCCATCTGTTTGCTTTATTTAAAATTATTTTTTAAAACAGCACAATTCCTGTTGAAAAACTGCATAGTTTTATTTCTCCATTGTCTTTAATTCTATTATTTAATTCTTAATTCTTTAATGTATTGTATTTATTTCTTTCACTAAAGCCTATAAGTACACAGTCTTGAACCGTTTGTCTTTTTAATGATTTTCAAATACTTTTGTTTCAAATCAAAGTTTGTAATTATGTGATTCACCTTGTAGCTGGTTGCCTTGTTCAGAAAAATAAATGAGAGAAATTCTTCTGAAACCCCAGCAGCTGTAAAAGTGGACAATTTCACTCTATAATTATTAATCTGAATGTAATCTATTTAGCAACTTGACACATTAGGACTAGTTGGCTACATGATCAATAAGAATTTCAAACAGGTGGTTTCATTTGTGCTTTTGGACATTTGCTGTATTCCTGCTTGATTTAAAAGTAAACTGGCTGTTTCTAAACCCTCAAAATGCATCCTATCTATTTCCTATTTATCCAATGCTATAACTCTTTTGAAGAAATTTTTAACAAAGTTAAACCAAATATAGTTTTTGAGTTTTTACAAAAATAAATTGTAAATACCTGATATAGTTTTACCATACATTTTTCTTGCCATGAAAAACAAACAAAAAACAAACAATCATCCAATGCTCCATCTAGTGTTTAAGTGTCTTTAATGTAGCATTCACCAGGTGTGCAGTCAAAGATATTTTATAATGACTTTGGATGTGCCTCATCTAGTCAGATTTTAGAGTTGGGAATGTACATTGTATAACTGAAAAATGACAGTGGAGCAGCAGGATTTGAAACGATTACATGTTACATTTAACCTAAATGATATATTTAATATATTCTGTTCATGTCTATGCATCCAGTGCCTCCCTTCCAAAACTCAGCACACCTGCAGCATCTCAACCTGCGACCACAGGTGTGACTCTGGGGGCTTCAACTGCCGGGACAGGCTTCACTCTCGGAGGTCTGGCCACTCAGACTACAGCGGCCCAGCAGCCTATGGGAGGGTTCAGCTTTGGGACACCCAAAGTACAGGCAGCCTCAGTTGCCCCAGCACAGCCCACCCCTGCGCTCTCACTGGGGGCTCAACCCACAGGTCATACAGGGCTACATATGTCTTTACACCCACTTCAAAATAAGAGCTTTGTGGCCTTGTTGTAGTCCATTATAGTGTGTTACACTGTGTCACACTGGTCCTTATGAAGGAAAGATACTAATATGTTTTTCATATCTATGTATTAATTTGTTCTGCTGCTGATTTATAGGTCTCACTCTTGGCGCTTCTACCACATCCACAGCCTCAACAACTGCTATTAACTTTGGAATCAAGACTTCAGGCATGTAATATGTAGTGTGGCTATTCTAATATTAGAAAAACTGGCAAAAGAAAAAAAAAATAGTTGTATATAATATATATATATATATATATATAATTTTTGTTCTTGTTTAGCCACCCCAGCCCCCACCAGCTCTGCTGTATCAAGTCAGTCCATGACGGCTCCAGTATCCTCTCTGTTTGCAAATCCTATAGCCTCAACGCCAGCCACAGGATTCACATGTGAGTTGCTCTTCCACTTCTTGTCATGAAGAATCTTCCTGTTCAGTCAAATTCCCAAGTGAGAGAGTGTGTGTGTTAGGGCTGGAGGATTAATCGAAAAGTAATCGATTATTAAAGGTGCTCTAATCGAAGTCACGCCAAAAAAATTTTTGTCACATACAGCAAACATCTCCTCACTATCCGCTAGCTGCCTGTCCCCTGAACACACTGTAAGAAAACGCGGTCTCTGTAGTCGCCACAAGCCCCGAAAACGGCAAAAAAAACAAACTGGTGCAGCCTGGACCACTTAACATAATAAACATGCCAATAACCGACAAGCAGCGTCAATACGCAAGCTAATTACATTTTAAATGTGCGTTCATGACTGTTTCAGGAAGCACGGAGGGAAGGGCCAGGAGGAGTAGGAGGGAGGGTCTAGCTAGCCTCTGTTTGGTTTGGCAACACTTTGAACGTCAACAGGAAGTTACTCCGCTCAGAATCGCTTAAAGAGCCTTTAATCGGAGATTTCGTTTTTTTTTTTAATCCTGTTAATACTTCCCCCTTAAAAACGTACTACCGCATGTGTAGCCACATGACTCTGCCCCGTCCAGTCAGTGGCATAAAAGCAACACAGAGGTGAACGCCGATTCAACACATAGTGATGGCGGCAAGCGGACAGCCTTGCGTCTTTACTAAACTTTGTCAGTTATATTTGATTTAAGGTTTGCCAGTTTGGACATTCAAGTGATTTTAGATGATACTATACTATTTTGAGCTACCGTGCTCGTGCAGCTAAATTGTGGCACGAAGACTCATACAAACAGAAGCTGCACAAAACAGAGAGGAACGAGACATGAAATTACCACTAGATGGTGGCAGAGCACTTATTGATTCCCTAATATATGGAAAAGTCACAAAGTCTCATGAAAAACAAAAAATTCAAATTGTGGCTGAATTACACAAAGCAAGTAAAGAATGCTCCTTTTATAATCACTGAAGCTGTCGGTTTGTTCAGTATGGTACATTTAATAAGAGTAGAATATTTACATTTTTCCCTATAAAAATGTTTTTGCACTTTACTGTTAATAAGTTAATGTTATCTGCATCTCAATTCAAACTCAGTGCTTTACTGACAAATTTCCAATGTAATATTATTAGTAACTGCACTTATTAAAGCAAAATAATAGTAATATGATTAAATGACCTTTTTGATTAAAAAAAAAAACAGCGCCACCTTCTGTAGAACTTAGTAGTGTCAGTTGGAAACCTGATAATGAATGTAAACAACTTGCAGAACTCTTACTTGTACCACTTACTAACCATGTTGACAGAATGCAAAAATCTGAGTCTGAGGACGTGAACACAGCTAATCAAGATGAAGCACAACTGCTTTTGCAAAATCTCTCAAAGAGCCTGGCTAGTATCAAAAATATTTTCTTCACACAGTGTTAAGGCCTGATCACACATGTCCAATGCAACTAAATGACACAAAAGTGATGCATTAATTCATGTTAACAAATGAGACCTTATTGTAAAGTGTTAAAAATTTATTTTTTCTTTTTAAATATTTATATATCCATCACAAACAATTGGAAAAGTAATGTAAGTTCATTGGATCAAAGGTGCGGGAACTCTGTTGCCATCTTTTTGGGTTGTTATAGAGGAATCAGCATGAGAGCCCATGGTTTTTTTCTGTGCTCTGTCAGTGGGCTCTTCGATGGCCTCCGTGGCACCTGTGATGACCTCAGCATCCATCGCTTCCACAAGCCTGTCTCTGAAGCCTCTAGGAGCTGCTCCTACTGCAACGTCAGGTGCCCTCACTTACACTCTGGCTCTGCTCAATAATGCATTCTCAACAAATAATTGAGGCCAAAGTACAACTATTAAGAGGTCTCGTTATAGCTATTTTCCTCTGTTATTTGTAATTGTGTGTGTGTGTGTGTGTGTGTGTGTGTTGTGTAGCTGCTGCTAGCACTGGAGTTACTACTGGTTTTTCTCTGGGGCTGAAGACTGCAGCATCTACTGCACCAGCCACCACCACTGCCACCTCTACTTCAATCGTCACAACCAGGTACAAAGCTTTTCACATGTGAGATGTTTCCTTCTGTCAAGTTGCAGAATTAAATTCTTGTGTTGTCTCTTGTCAGCACTGCTCCAGTGATGTCATATGCTCAACTGGAGGCTTTGATTAACAAGTGGAGCTCAGAATTGGAAGACCAAGAACGACACTTTCTTCAGCAGGCCACTCAGGTCAATGCCTGGGACCGTATGCTGGTGGAGAATGGAGAAAAGGTAGATAAATACAAGAGAAAGAAATAACTTTTTTTCCCCTCCCTGCATATACCATCTTTGCACTGGTACAGAAATGATTTCATGACCAGTAAAGAGAGCCACCTTTGAGCTCTCTTTCAATGTCTCTCTCTCTCTCTTTCTCTGTCTGTTTGTATGTATGTATGTAAGAGAGAGAGAGAGAGAGAGAGAGAGAGAAATAATTCCTTTCATTAGTCTGTCAAAGAGATAACACAATAATTAAAAAAAAAAGTGTCAAAACAATCACACAAAAGGTGATTTACTCCATTTTGATAGCTAGGCTTATAGTATGAAAAGGCTGGTATAACAAACCAACAGTTTATTAATTAACTGTGTGAAGGCACTGTGTTATATAAATTCTGTTGCATAATCCATCGTTTGCTAAAACAAAATGAAATCTCGACAATAAAGACTGGCCAGTACTTTTCTCGGGACAATTGAACTGTGCAGCGCTTTTAGTCCATTGTCTGATCGGACCAGTGCTGCATCTTCATGAAAGTTTATCCTTTGCAAGTGTTTTTAAGCCTTGTGAATTTAAATATTCAAGCACAAGAAGATGCGAAAGAGAACTCAATTCTACTCACTTTGAGAAGTTTACACACATCCAGAGCACGCGCCCAGAAAGCTGCATTTTAGGGTGTTTTCACACCTGTAGATCTATTGCATTGTTCCGAAACAGGGACTTAATATCCAAAAACCACTAGGCCAGTGTTATATATTTTGTTCACTGGAGTACTTTCAATATCCCAAATGTTTCCAACTATTTATAAATCGTGAGAAAATTGCAATTTTAACCAAGGCTCTAGGACGTGTGAGGAGTCGCCTGTCAATTGCGTCATACCCGCGTCACCCTCAGTTTCTGGTTTTATTTTGTAGAAACCATGGAAACACCAAAGATGCTTTTTAATATTTACATGTTTTAATAGACAAGGGAACAACTGTTTTGATACATTTATAGACAAAAAACAAATTGTTATATAGCTCAACATGTTTAGTCTTATTGTTTAAATCTATTTTCTATTTTTTTCTTTTAGATAACTGCTTTACATAAAGATATGGAGAAGGTGAAACTGGACCAGCGAAGGTAATCAATGTTTTACTTGAATTAAAATGTTGTATGTATATTGAAAACTGCATTTTAAAGTAATTCACTAAAGCTTAATTTGGTGGAAGAGCATTAATAGGCAAGAGATGATGTACTGTCATCTGGTCCTTATTACAAAAAAAATCCCAAAAGGGTTATCAGGACCACAACACAAAGCTGAAGGTATAGAGTCAAATCGAGGTGTTTATTTTCATTTATTTATTTATTTTTTGCAGTGACTGGCTGACTGTACATTATTATACTTCTTACATTGCTACTTGAGATCATTTTGAGTTGAGATCATTTATTGTGAGAAAGCACAGAGTGCTATAAGAGAAACTAGCACAGCAGAAAATCAGAATCAGAATGAGCTTTAATGCCAAGTGTTTACACACACAATGAATCTGTTTAGGTAACAGGAACTTCCAGTTCAGACAAAAAGTACAGACATACATTGAGATAAAGCAGTAAAAAATGATATAAGACAATAAAATTAAATTTAATACTATACAAGACAGTAATAAAAATATAGAAAATACACAATAGACAGAATTGCTATGCTATTTACAGATGTACAGTTATATGCAAATTTAAGTGTACAGAGGTACATAATAAGAATGTATATAAAATGATCACACTATATGCACAATGAAGAGACCCTGTTGGCAATATCCTATTACTTGTTCAGGTGGGAGATTACTTGAGGGAAAAGCTGTTCTGGTGCTCAGTGCTCTATAGCACCGACCAGAGGCAACGGTTATACAGTTTATTATACAGTTTAATGCTTATTATATAAAAATACTGCAAAAATATAGCAATTGACTCATAACAAACAAGTATTCCATAGAGCCCTTTGATAAGTCGTGCTAATCAAGTTGCACTGTCTGTCTGTTGCTGTGTTTGATGTGAACTTTGTGTTACTCATATTTCGTTGCTTGTGCCACAGGCTGGATCAAGAGCTGGACTTCATCCTGTCGCAGCAGAAAGAGCTGGAGGATCTTCTTGGTCCATTAGAGGAGTCTGTGAAAGAGCAAAGCGGAACCATTTACATGCAGAATGCAGATGAAGAACGAGAAAGAACGTAAGAACAAAAACAGTCAAGACTCTCACAGCCATCTGAGGAGCTCATGTTTCCTGCAAGTATTGTGACGTCACTGAGTATTTCACTAATCTCTTTTGTCTAGGTACAAGTTGGCAGAAAATGTGGATGCCCAACTCAAAAGAATGTCCCAAGATCTGAAAGAGATTATTGAACACCTCAACACATCCAGCGGACCTGGTGATACCACTGACCCTGTATGCAAAACACGCTCCGTATTTGATACAGAAATGCTCTTTTTGATTTGTGGTGTGATCTGGGCTAAGAGTGACTGGTGTTGTTTTTCAGCTTCAGCAGATCTGCAAAATCCTCAATGCACATATGGACTCTCTACAGTGGGTAGAACAAAACTCTGGTTAGTATCTTTTTGGATTTAAAGGCTTTTCATGGACTCTTTTAGAAAGTAAAAATAAATTGACAGTCCATTATGAAATGTTCATACCTGCAAGCTAGTCGTTCTTTGACGAAATTCGCTGTTTTTAATCAAAATATGTCATTTATGTAAGTGGTGTATATCAAAAGAGGGTTTTTTTTCCCCGTGGGGAATAGGGGGGTCGGTCAGGGTGAAATTGCAATAAACCTCACAAGAATTGAAAATGGGCAACTTTCCCATAGACTGGAGTGAGACCTTAGACATCTGTCCAGGTGTCGTGATCTTTCTTGGCGCTCTGTGGCGTGACAGATCACTGTAGCACTTCAGTTCAAGCAGAGCTCATGTGAACTGACCAACTCTTCCACTCTGCTAGTTGCAACATAAAATAAACATGAACGAACATCCAAAGGTGTTAAAAGATGCAGTACAACTTACCGAAATCCGTATCATGTCACATGTAATCGATCAATCAGTGTTTCAACCCTAGAAAGGCATCAATAAAACGACTTATATAAATGTCACATTTACACAAAAGCCATTCAATGTCCAAAAACTCATTAGTCAGCTACAAAAAATTGTAATTAAAAATGTATTGTTATTATAAAAACTTTATGTATAATGTATAAGTAGCTTAGAAATCAATTAATTTCAAAATTTTAATATTAAAATGATGTACTAACTGTTGTTCCCCCAAATAGTTTACAGCATTAGTTGAGAGAGAGTTTTTTTTGTCTTTGAGGAAATTTACCATGTACTGTACCTGATAGGCCCCAAATGAATCAATATTGAATGGAAGGTAATCAAATTGCAAGCTTCTGAATCAAAATCAAATCCAATTTTGAAATTTGTGTCAAAGCCCAGCCAGTGTCAATAAATGTTTTTTTTTTTTTTTTTAACAAATGTTTTTTTTTGTTGTTCTTGTTGTTGTTCATTTATTGTCTTGTCAGAGGTCACCAGAATGCTTTGTTTACTCCAGACCCCCCTACAATACTTTAATTCGTAAACATGTCACCTTTTTTGAGTTTAGAGGTATGAATGTTTCCTCTAATGTTTAACGTATACTTTCTTTGTGCAGTTTTACTCCAGAGGAGAGTGGAGGAGGTCTCAAAGTTGTGTGAAAACCGCAGCAAGGAACAAGAGAAGAGCTTTCGTTTAAACTTCCAGTGATCAAGCATAAAAAAAAAATTCAATCAGATGTAAATGAATGTCATTGTTTTTGTTATTTACTTCAAAATAAAATCATTTCTTTTACCTGATTCCCTTTTAATAAGTTTCTTTTTGTGTTCATATTGATTGCAACTTGCAAAATAAAAAAAATACAAATAAATAAAAAATCAAAGATGGCAATGAAACTAAAATGAATACATCTGTAAAGCTGGGAGTTTCTCTTCCTGGTTTACACTTAAGGGATAAAACGAGCCAATCAGCTGCATGGAGCTCCACCATAGCAACATGGACACTGGCATTGTTTAATATCATCAAGCAATCTAAGTGTGCTTCTAGGGGGGAAATATTTTCAAAAAATAAAATAAGAAGCATATTTTAAACGAGGGCGCAGGTTTATAAAGGGGGCGAAATGACCACCGACATTTGCAGGTATGTGCACTGCTGAGGATGCGACTTCATGCGTGTGCCGGAGAACACAGGCTCTTCTCCACATGCATGTAGTCTGTATGTAGCATGAACTACGAGTCTTGTCTGAAGTGCAGCGTCTGCATTGTGATGCTTGTGCATCAAACTGCATTTGCACGGATGCTAGGCATATTGGTGTCATAACTTGAAACAAAATACATGCCGTGATTTCAGCACATTTATTATAGCACGCGCCGGTAACAGCAAGCATGTGTCCGGAATGCATCATAGAACTCATGCCCTAGTTTCCCTATTTATTTGCATTCCTTGCATTATCCCATGCATTATATATGATCTTTCTGTGCATTTTAAAAATGTATTCAGTGACACGTATTCGTGTATTCAGAAAGAGGACGCGGTCCGTCTTGTTGAAGTGAATTGGTGCTGGTGCATGTGTCTATTTGCGTTCAGTGTTCACAGAGCGCGCGCGCAGATGAGAGGAGTCTCGCGTGCGCCATTTTAGCGCGTCTCGAGCCATCCGGCAAGATGGCGCTCTCGCTTTGTCTGCCTTGAGCGGCGTAAAACACAATTTACTTTTACTACACACATAAAAATTGACCGGATCGAATGAAAAAACAGCTTTCCTCGCGGGGCCAAACCGGTGACGTCTCAAAGATCTGCGCGTGAAATGAGCACAGAGATCTTAAGGTAGGTGTAGGGATGTAGCCGGGTAATACGCGCATGCATTTGTGCACTTTACATCTATGCCTAAGTGTAGCACATAGTTAGGGGGCGTCATAAGGATATTTTATGGGAATTGAAATCCTAATGGAGTGCATTGCTTTTCTTTTACAAGTAACTTAGTTTTTATAATTCACCCCATTGTGCAGATATAGGTGCATTGGTCATATGCTAGAACTAGGCCTTTCTCCACCAAATTCTCAGCACTTCATTAAAATGGGTGCTTTAGTATAGAATTAAGTAGATATAGGAAATGTGTGTATTGTTTTTGTCTCTCTCTTGTGTTTTCTTATAAACATCGGCTCGTGCATTGAAAATGAATCAGTGGATAACAGTCTGTGTCAAACAAGTTGCCAAAACATCATGAACAGTCATCTGTAGTGAGACGACTTGTTTTATTTTTTCACTCCTGTTGTCTTATTCGTGTATTTGGTTTCGTGGCATGTTCCTTACTCTTAATGGGAGGCACGAGCTGATCAGTTTGTTTATGTTCGCTCTTATCAGTGCATGTCTTCCGTCCTGTTACCGGCTGTTGTGTTACGCGCTAATAGGAGACGGGCTCAGTGATGACGCCACCTGCCAATCAACAGAGACCGCTAAAAAGTCTCCTCACATTAACAACGGCCTTTTTTAGCTCATTATTTGTTTTTTGATTTTTTTTGTTTGTTTGTTTTTTGACTAAGACTTTTGTCAGGGCAGGGGACGTTAGGTAAATCGGTGGATAGTTTAAATTATGCTTCATGTAAGTTACTATCATTTTGTTATTGTTGTATTACGAATTGTCTTTATAAAATGTACCTTATTTTTGCCACAAAGCTACTACAGCAAACAGTATTATCCTCCACTATGTTTTCCTTTTTGTCTAATAAAATAAAGATTTTCTTTAACTGAAATTCCATATTCAATTCAGTCTGTGGATACTATTGTTTGTAAAGGTGGCCTATGTGTTTGTTTCATATCTTTATACATATTATATCTTGTGTTTTCTTTCAGGTCCAGTAAACTGAATACATTGGTGACTAAACTTCATGAGTTCTTGGGTAATTCTCCAGACGACGAAAGCATTGATTCTCAAGACATTTCCAATGGTGAGGATAAGTGATGGGAAGTCAACTCCAAAAGAGCCGATTCCTAGACTCTGAGTAGCCCTAGAGTTGGGGTTGACTCCATTAAAGGAATCGACCCTCATTGTTGACTCTCTTGCTGTGTTGCTGCCAGTTGAGTGCAATATATTAGCAAGTAGTGAATGAAATGAAGCAAGGAATTCAGACACTGATGTATTACGCTGTTGCAGGAACAACTGTCACATACTTTCATCCTGCATGTAGCTTATTTAAAAAATAAATACCAGTCATAATAACTTCAGTTTGTAATTATACATAGATCTGCACCAGCTTTGTAGAGTGATAATTGCTATATTAATGCAATAAATATACATTTGAATTTCCAAGTTAATCTAATTTGTATTCATAATGATTACACTAGCCATAAATCTCACATCAAGCATAAATGCATCAATAAGTGTATCTTTTACTCTCCTGTCCAAGCAACTTTTAGCCTAAGACATAAGATAATTATGGGCATTTGGCGCCATCACACATCCGTTATAACACGATGAATTCATTAAAGAATATTTTACCTTCTTTCTTATTTAATGCTGACATAATATTCGACCGATCAATTTGGTATCGTCAACAGCTAGGTAAGACGTTGATAGGCTTATTTCGAGGTATAATGTCATCGCCAAATTCAAATAATTTGGACAGTCACTCTAGTGTCGGTGGAAAAAAGTTTAGTGTGTAATAACGACTGCAATCTTGTATTATTCCTTAGCCTGTTTTGATGTAAAGTAAATGGAGTTGAGGAGTCGAGAGTCAGAGTCGACTCCGAAACACCTGGAATCTAACACACCTAGTGAGGATCACTACTGTCATCCCAACTGACATGGCTCAGAAATTCACTTCAGTTCAAACTTTTCAAAGGTTACAAATAATGAATAAGGCTAAATATTTATACATAAATATTTACTTTTAAAATACATAAATGCTTGCTTTCTTATTTCTCAATAATTTATTGCATTTTAATCTGCAACTATAATTGGAAATGATACAGATAAAATATAACTTTTGTTTGTATGCTTTTCTCATGTTGCAGGTAAAATGGCAACCAGTGACTTAAACATCCCTGTTGAGAAAATGAATGAGGTATGTGTCTACAGAGCCTGTTTTTGCTTTGTTTCTCTGCAGTTTACTATAACACTGGGTCCTATTGTGACAAGTTTCCAGCATCAGGTCATGTTTTTGTACTCACTAAGTGCTTTTACATGCACTTCAAACGGTAATTTTCAGTCATACGAAAGCAATAGTTAGTCTTTTTAAAATGGCAAGTCGCACCTACGTCTCTAGATAATGTAATTGTAGCTCAGCTAATTTACAAGAGAAGAGCGCATGAAGAGCACCACATTGTCACGCATGTGTTAAAGAATGACGATAATGCTTGCCATTTAGCAACAGGCTTTCCTGAATAAACAGCTTTTCCCCTCATTTTGTGTAATAGTATGAGAATGATACAGTGCATAGATAAAGCATCCATTATACAACTGATGCACATGCTTAGTTTGTTAGTTTGTTCAGCAAGCGTATAAAAGACATGGAAATATTAAACTGAAATCCAGCACATACATTTTATTCCAACAATTTTAAGTCTAAAATCACCTGAACGCTCATTACACCATTGCTATTTCTGAATTGGTGTTAAAATATACAGGAATGTGCACCAGGATTGTTGAACAATGAGATGTCCCTGTGGGCGTTGTGGTTGGGACCCTTTTATGCAACACTAATATATGAGGCTAATGTTGCTTGAATAATTTCTTAGTGGACACAATTTATTCAGGAAATATTTCTGTGATTGTCTATTCATTGTGTGATGGTTTACCAAGCTGCTTATAAAACATTTGGAGAGTTGAGTTAGTGTTGTGGATTTAACTCTAAAAATTATTATTATTATTTTTTTTATGTTTTCTTTTTTTTCTTTTTTCAGCCCGGTTGCTCCTCAGAAATGACCAAACCATCATCTTCACGCTCAAAGAGGTGAGTTGGGTTGCACTCATTGCTCTGACTCTGGCTGTTATCCAGCAAAATAGCTGGACTGAACAGATATCTTCTATTTTGACTTATGCTGGGTTCAGTTCAAAATCAGATGTGGGATAGCCCCAGGGTTCCTGTGTCTGTAATCTGAATAATCTGATTTTAAAGCCATTAAAAATTTTTTTTTTTTTTTTTTTTTTTTTTTGGTTAGGCATTAAATTTTGAGATGAGGTCTTAAATCTGATCAAAATATATAGCCGGTTAGGCTGAACTAAACATTGTTACATAGTCTTGTTTACTAGAATTGCTGCGGTGGTTGGTGTTACATGGTGTTCGGCCGTACATGATTGCATTACTTGCCCACTGCAGCACAGTCAGACAATGGACGCTACAGTTATAAACTGAAAGCGTCTGCAGAGTCGCAACAGGAGTCAGATTTCTTTTAAGAGATGACAGTAAGAGATGACTGACAAGAAGATGACTTATTAATCTTATCATGTGAAAGTGAAAAGCGAGCCCACATTCATGATATAGTTGTTGTCTTAACATTACGCTGACATTATCGAATGCCACTCACTTTACAAAAACCAAACAAACACGTGCATTGATAGTTTATGTATTCACTGTGTGATGTAGCCTATTATTCTGCAGTTATAATGCCTCCATAATTTAAGATATACATTTTGAGTTAAATTTTTAGACACTATGTATGTGTATATGTAATGTGTATTGGAACAAACTGTTGACCTCTTTTCCCCCCTTTTTTTAATAAAGAAAACCTTCATTTGTGACCAAGCACACTGCCGTTGATGAACCTGAATGTGCAAATGAGAGTGGAGGTGAACACTGTGCAGATGACAGCGTGCAGAGCGGTCTGGATATTAACAAGTTACCACAAGGTTAGTCCTCTGTTATGATGCTTTAGAGCCTTCTGAAGCGTGTAGTTTAAGAGACACACTGAACCTCTTGGCTTCACGTCTTGCAGGCACAGTGGTGGTGAAGCCGGAACCGGTTGCTAATGAAGCTAAAGATGAATTCCGAGGTCCGGAGTTCCGTATTAGAGGAAGCAAAGTGAAAGAGGACAGTACACGTAAACGCCCAGGTGAGTGAGCTCATGTCTACTGTAAATGATCTTAAGCCAGGATTTTGAAAGCTTTTATGTTTTGTGAAACTAGTGGGTGAACCTCAGTCCCTCTGAAACTTTCATAATTAGTTTTGTCCTGATTTCTGTGCTTTCAAGAGATAATCATGTGAGCTTTTATTTTTGCTGAAAAAAAGTTTACAAATGCATCTCATTACAAATGTAGTGAAATGCTGTAATTGTCAACTGAAAATAATGCGTAACTACGTTCCCAAATGCATGCTAAACTCAGCACATGCAGAGATGGAGTTAACTGCATTCATTCACTGTGAACTGAGGTGCGGAGCTGATCACGTGAGTGATCTGAGCACTTCTCTTTGCGCAGCACAAACAGACAGTCTTTTGCCATTAAAAAGCCTTATCGTGCTTTTGGTTTTAGTTTACTTGACAACAATGGTGCAAAATGCAACATTATTACTTTTATGTTATTATGAGAAGTAAATATATTTCCGGGCCGCCACAGTTTACTTAATGAACGGGACACACTGAAATCTATTTATTGCGGGCGGGTAAACACTGGTGATCATAATGACACATTCACCTTTACAATTTATTGCATTTCCTCTGTATATTTGCAAAAATTCACTTATTTGGATGGCTTTATGTGTTTGGTTATCTCAAATAATCACAATTAGGTCAAGTACTGTGATTATCGCTATATATCAGCCTAATGCTGAATATGCATTTAATCAAAAATCCAGTATCTCTTCTCTCAGAGAAGATAACCGTGTTGCCCAGTCCTGGTACCGAAGAACATCTAATCTAACACTCCTGATTATACTGTAGGGCTCTAGACTCATTTTTCCAGCTGGTCACGGTGGCATAACCTGATTGTGCTGAGTTCAACATGTTCCTGGGTCAACATTTTTGTTGATCCTGGAACAACATTCAAATCAACCAATCAGATTTGAGGGACAAGTTTACAGATTATGTCAAGTTTAGGCTTAAAATCATGAACTGGTGCTTCTACATCAGTGTTATTCATCTATCATTTCCCTCTGATTTTTGGGATAACTTATGGGTAGGGTTAGGTTTAGGGGTAGGAATAAGGTTAAGACTAAATTTTCAGACTAGAATGTTGTTCCAGGATCAACAAAATATGTTGACCCAGGAACTCATTTAACTCTGCAATATCAGGACATGTTTCACGGTGGTGCAACTAACTTTCTCAGTTGGTAAATATATATAATATTTTATCTCCATTATTTTTTTTTTTATCTATATTATTTCCATGGCGAAGCATCATGCTTGTCACGTGACACACCAGAGCCACATTAGTGCTGTATGACAGATGTATCGCTTCTAAACATCACTTTGTGTTTTACAAACTATAAATGTATTGTTTTTCTAGTACTTAAGTGTATTTAAATGTCTGAAACCTAAAATAAACCTTGTGTGGTTACATTTACATTTATGCATTTGGCAGATGTTTTTATCCAAAGCGACTTGCATTGCATTATACTATACATTTGTATCTGCGTATGTGCAATCCCTGGGATCAAACCCATGACCTTGTCACTGCTAGTGCCACACTCTAAACAGTGAGCTACAGGAAAGTGTGGTTAAATACACTGAATAATTTTCATGTATCTCAAGTGATGAGAGCGTCCGTCTCTGGCTCAGCACCAGCCAAAGCAAGAAAGCACATTTGAATTTAGCAGTCGATCATGTGTTGCACTGAGCGTTCTAATCACACCGGTGTGATCGTATTCTCCAGGCACCAGCCAAGACTGATCACACCGGTGTGATCGTATGCATCAAAGGGTTAATGGCGTACATGTGCCAGCCAGCTACCAAAACAACCTGAACATTATGCATTCGTGACTCGCACCAATGCGAACGTGAAATTTTAACTCACACATTTTCAAAAACAATTGGTCGCAATCTAGAGCCCTGTACAGACCTGATCATCAGTAGTGCACTCAAGAACTACATTGCGTTTCAACTAACAGATGCATACAAAATGTGCAGTGTTGGGGCTGCACCAGGACCAGGATTGAGAGAAACTGCTAAAATATTAAAGAGTCTACGGCGTTGCAGTATGACTGTTTTATTATCTTCATTTATTTTTTAATCTCTCTCAGACGAGCAGCTCCAGGAAATATTTAATTGCACAGCATGTGGACAACAAGTCAATCATTTTCAGAGGGATTCCATCTTTCAACATCCTGCACTGCATGTTCTTATCTGCAAGGTAGAAACCAGATTTACTTGTTACAACTAATTATGCCCTTGTATCTATGTCATTAACATGCATACCTTTTTTCCTACAGTCATGTTTCAAATATTATATGAGTGATGATATCAGCAAGGATGATGAAGGGATGGATGAACAATGCAGGTTGGTACATAACATTTATTTTTATTTATTTATAATATTATAACTGTGACGATACCAACATATTAGTAGTCAGTACCAATACCAGTGTAAGTTAACGTTTACCACATCAAAAACTAAAACATCCTAAAGAATGCAATGCAATGTTAAATTTAAAGTTAAATTAAATGAAAAATTCTTAAAGTTTCACAACAGTGTTTTCAATTAAATAAATATTGCTTCAATTTTTCATGTAATTATTCAAGTAAACAGTCTATTATAAAATTGAAAAGAAATCAAGAAATAAATTACAATGAAGCAATATAACAAATAAAAACTACAGCGCAATGAAACAAAAAAATGATACTTCTAAAAGCAGTATCAAGTTAACAATCAGAAATTTGACAATAAATAAATAAAATAGTGTGGCTGTTTTTACTGTACTGATTCAAACAGTAAAACTACTGTAGAAAAATTGCTTCTTTTTTTTTGTCATTTTCTGTTACCTGGAAAGTCTGGATGGTTTTAAAATCCTTAGATAATGCAATTTCATTTTCCCCAAATTAATGTAATGATTGGATGTTCTGTTTTTTGTTTTTAGGTGGTGTGCAGAGGGTGGTAATCTGATTTGCTGTGACTACTGCAGCAATGCCTTCTGCAAAAAATGCATTTTGCGCAACCTTGGGCGAAAAGAGCTGTCTGAAATCATGAGTGAAGAAAGCAAATGGCACTGCTATGTGTGTTGCCCAGAGCCGCTGAAGGACTTTGTTAAAACCTGTGAAAAAGTTTTGCTCAATTTGGAATCCTCTTACAAAAAGCCCAGGGGAGACAATGACAAGACAAAGCGTGAAGACCGCAAACACAAGCATACCAAACGAGAAAAAACTGCTGTAAACGGACAGGATTATGCATCAGACGGAACGGGAACGCTAACCTTTTCCTGTAAGACGTTGAAGGTTCCGAAAGAGCTAGTCAAAAAGACCAAAAAACTAATCGAGACCACAAATGGTTTGAATCGTACTTTTGTACAATTCCTCCAGCACAAATCAAAAGGCCCTGACGTTAGTGCAGTAAGTTATAGACACTTAAAGGCCTTCAAATCAGTTTTGGCTGATCTGAAAAAGGCCCATGCTGCTCTGGAGGATTCTCTTGAAAAAGAATTTGAAGAGAAGGGCCTCAAGTTTCAGAATGGAGAGGAGCAAAGACCACCAGACAGTCAAACTGCAGGTAAAACAGTTAACTCGCATCATGCTGACCCCACTACTGTTAGAGAAGATGGTTTGGATTGCCCTACCAAGGACCATAATCCTTTGGTAGAAGAGGAAAACCAACAGAACAGTTACTCAGCTGATGTTGAAATGAAGGAGAGCCTTCCACTCTCACCAGAAAAAGCTCAGGACTGGTCTGAAGAAAGTGAGGCTAAAGATCAGGAAATGACAGATAATCCTGACTTTGAGGAAAGCTCTGTCCCAGCTGGTGAAGTGTCTCTTGATAAAGACATTGTGTCTGTTCCACCATCTGTCCCAGAGGAACTCTTTGAGATGGTAGAGAGTCTTGCTGTAAAGAAAGAAGATGATGCTGGCAACTTGACTGATTCTAGTGATGGAAAATCAACGTCCAATGCTGAGGTTGTGGAATCCAATAAGAGCCTTACAAAACTGGGTAAAAAGCTTGTTGTCAAACTAACACCTGTTCCTCTTAAAATTACCATAAAACGAGATAAGAGCAATGAACGGTCTCCTTCAGAAGACATGGATGGTGAGACATTACAAAAGGAGGTTCAAGATAGCAGACGCTCCCCCAGGATGAAGACCACACCCTTACGCAAGTCACCAGAGGCAAAGACCAAACGTGAACCAAGGTCGTCAACGACGAAGGAAGAGCGCAGCGATACAGTCGAGGAGCAGTGTGATTCAGATTCAGATGAAGTCCCTGAGGTCCTGCAGACTGCAGCTTTGAAGGCCAGCTCTGATGAGAGTGAACCCGAAAACTGCGGGAACGCTTCTGGCAAACGTACCAAGAAGAAGTTGGCTTCCCGCTCAACCGAGAAAGCGAAGCCAAAGCGCAAACTCGATATGGGCTCCTCAGATTCGGACCAGAGCAACAAGTCGTCAACGGCAAAAAAAAGAAGTGCCAAAAAGAAGAAGGGCAGGGAATCTGACTCCTCAAACCACAACTCCGATCTTGAGAAAGAGATGAAAAACCTGGCCAAGATTGATAGTGGGAAAAAAAAATCCAAAGGCGTCAAAAAGGAAGAGAACGAATGCAGTAAAGAGGGCAAAAAAGGTCCTAAAAGGTCATTCGAGCGAAAACGAAGGTCACAGAAAGAAAAGGCAAAGCCCAAGGAAGAGTTTTCCTCCAGTGATGAAGAGGAAGAGGAGGAGAAGGAGGAAAAGCAGGCTGATAACTCAGATGAAGACAGTGATCAGCAGAAGATTAAACCAATACTTGAGTCCGTTATGGCTAGTATTGATGGTTTCCATCAGTCATCAGGTCAGTCAACAAAATGATTAAAGGGTTAGTTCACCCAAAAATGAAATTTCAGTCATTAATTTCTCACCCTCATGTTGTTCCAAACCCACAAGACCTTTGTTCATCTTCGGAACACAAATTAAGATGTTTTTGATGAAATCCGAGTTTTTTTTTTTTTTTATCTTCCATAGAAAGCAATGAAATTACCACATTCAAGGTCCAGAAAAGACATCGTTAAAATAGTCAATGAGACTACAGTGGTTCAACCTTAATGTTATGAAGTAACGAGAATACTTCAAAAACAAAACAAAAATAACTTTTTTCAACAATTTCTTCTCTACCCTGTTAGTCTCTTACACAGTTGATGTAGTGAACGCAGTGCAGAGCTTCCGCGTTTACTTCCGAATGCCAGCTCAGTAGTGGCCAATGCTGTTCACGTGAGCACCACAATGCTTGTGTGTGATGCTGATGCAGGACCCGGACAATACAGAGTCGGCCCTCCGACGTAGAACACAGAAGCTCTGCAATGTGTCTTCAACGTAAACTGCATAGGAGAACGACAGGGCAGAGAGGAAATTGTTGAATAAAGTCGTTATTTTTTTTTTATTTTTTTTATTTTTTTGCGCTCAAATTTTTTTCGTCACTTCATAACATTAAAGATAAACCACTTGGATTTCATCAAAAATATAGTCATTTGTGTTCTGAAGATGAACAAAGGTCTTATGAGTTTGGAACGACATGAGGCTGAGTACTTAATGAAAGAAATTTCATTTTTGGGTGAACTAAACCTTTAAATTAAGCTACATTTTATGGCAGAAAGTATTAGCTGCCTATTACGGTTGCACGGTATACCAGTACTGGAAAATACTTATTGTATTTCAAACGGTACACTATCTTGATTTTGCTCATTTCGGTACTTGCTACGCTGCTGTTACAAAGTTCACTGCTATGTGGCAATGTTACCCAAACTGATGCCAAACCGACAACAGAGGAACAAGATGGATCAAACAGATAAAACTCACTTAACACAATAATATTGCTGCTGAAATATAAAATAAGAGAATATCGTGAATAACGATGTATTAATGCTCATATGTGCAAGCGCTCTGTGAAGAGTGTCAAAGGTTTCTATTTACAGCATGTTTTTGCAGTGTTGAGCATTATAGCCAATCATGGACATGTCTGTTGAGCATGTGAAAGTAATGGCCAATCAGATGTGTTTAAGTTGCTCTGAATCCACTCAACACTGCTGAAAATGGTGGAGTTTGTTTAGAGCGAGATCAGAGTTCAGCTAAAGCACATTCGTTTATCCTTTTATTATAAAAATAAACAATGTAAATAAGAGCATTCTTTGTGCAGTGTTGTCAGATTCATTGATTATAATGGGAGTTTTCAGTCAGTAAGGTTGAGCTTCAGTAATGCTGAGCTTCAGTGATTATAATGGGAGTGCTCTTTGCTCGCTTTTTACATTTTACATATATGATTGTTATGCTGCTAACTGTACATTTCAAAGTTTCTGGATTGACAACCTTATTTAAATGGTGGATTGAATCCAAAACTGTGATGATTGACAGTGCTAACCATAGCTACGGGAGATAAAAAAAACCTGATATTGTATGTCAAAATAGATATGTGCATTAAAGGGTTAGTTCACCCAAAAATGAAAATTCTGTCATTAATTACTCACCTTCATGCCGTTCCACACCCGTAAGACTTTCGTTAATCTTTGGAATGCAAATTAAGATATTTTTGTTGACATCCAATGGCTCCGTGAGGCCTGCATAGGGAGCAATGACATTTTCTCTCTCAAGATCCATGAAGGTACTAAAAACATATTTAAATCAGTTCATGCGAGTACAGTGGTTCAATATTAATATTATAAAGCGACGAGAATATTTTTGGTGCACCAAAAAAAAAAAAAAAAAAGACTTATATAGTGATGGCCGATTTCAAAACACTGCCTCAGGAAGCTTCGGAGCGTTATGAATCAGCGTGTCGAATCAGCTGTTCGGAGTGCCAAAGTCACGTGATTTCAGCAGTTTGGTGGTTTGAGACGCGATCCGAATCATGATTCGATACGCTGATTCATTATGCTCCGAAGCTTCCTGAAGCAGTGTTTTGAAATCGGCCATCACTAAATAAGTCGTTAATTTGTTTTTTTGGCACACACAAAAATATTCTCGTCACTTTATAATATTAATATTGAACCACTGTACTCGCATGAACTGTTTTAGATATGTTTTTAGTACATTAATGGATATTGAGAGAGGAAATGTCATTGCTGGCTATGCAGGCCTCACTGAGTCATCGGATTTCAACAAAAATGTCTTAAAGGTACAATATGTAAAATTTTTGCAGTAAAATATCCAAAAACCACTAGGCTAGTGTTATATATTTTGTCCAGCTGATTACTAACAATATCTTTAATGTTTTCAACTACTTGTAAATAATGAGAAAATTCCCATTCTAAACAGTGACACGGGGCAGTGCAGTCGCCTGTCAATGACGTCAGTTACCTTTGTTACCGCCTTTACTGACGTAGAAACCACATGACAACAGTGTCGTGGACAAATGCAGAAGTAGTGTCTAGCGTCCAGCAAACCACTAGCTTGCTTCAAGCAGTTCCTTATTTACTTCTTGCACGTTTTATGGTGGATTGTGTTACTTATTTATGGAACATAATTACTGTTTACCATCTGCCGCTGGTTCTGTCGACAAGGTCAGCTCCCGTAAACTCATGACCGGAAAAGCGGAAGCGGCGCCGGCGGCTGTGTCATAATAAAAGTCCCGCTGCTTGTGAGGCGTGTGTTGATCAATTGCTCCAGCTCCTCGTTCAGCTCCCGCAACACTCGATCCTGCTCTGCTTCATACTACAGTAACGTTAATAATCACATCCACGTACATGAGTTCTTCCAGACTCCAATCCCTATTCTTTTGCACCGTCCATTGAGATGGAGACCACATGTCCCAATTTTCCGCTCTAAAACTTGGCTTCATCAAACTACGCCTTTGTTTTGAATAGGCTTCTAGCGACCTCTAGCGGAAAAAAATATCACAAATTGTACCTTTAATTTGTGTTCCAAAGATTAACGAAGGTCTTACGGGTGTGGAACGGCATGAGGGTGAGTAATTAATGACATTTTCATTTTTGGCTGAACTAACCCTTTAAGTCTTGGAGTGTAAATACAAACTAATAGATATGCCAGTGTAATGTTACTTTTTTATAGGAAGATTGCACTTTTTGTATAATTCAATAATTGCATCACTTAAGTTTTACCGAGTATGGAACATCTGAGAAGTGCTGTTTATGTATTTATGCTTGAAAACAAGTAACACGTCTGTTACTGCAGAGTAGTAACATTAAAGTGTAGGTTGATGGCCATATGTGCCGGCACCCGCCATTTTAACAAAACAAACATACAAAAACATGTTTCTTAGCCCTCCTTTTTGCTCTTTCAAGTGCTTGACTTATACATATATATTACATCTCCTTTAAAACGTTTTACAGTGTCTCGCGGATCCTTAAAGTATTTAAAAGTATTAAATTAGATTAATTTTTTTTTTTTTTTTTAATTTTAGATGACACTTTTACTTGGACATATCTAAATAATTTACCAAATTAAAACGATCTAATTAGCGTACGTATTATTTTTATTATTCTTTCTTTGTGGATTTGCTTGTTCACGTGACATTTCGCGGCATTTACGACAGCGTATTACGTACAGTCTCCTCAGTGCACGCGAAAGGAAGAGAGAAGCAGAAGAAAATGGGTACATGTCAATTCATTTGTAAACTTATTCTTTATGTGCTTAGGGGTGTGTGTGATATGTATTGTCTACGATGATATTGTATCTTTTTTAATGATGTGCGAGCTGACATCGAGTTTGTCGCTCACGCTTTCACTTCGTGATGCATGCAGTTAACGTTAGGCCATCAAAATTCAAGATACACGGGCATTTTTGCCCCGGTGAGTTTTTGTATTATATTCATATAACGTTAGTTATATTACAATATCACACGAGCAAGACACGCGTGCCGTTTTAGCTAAATTGCAAGATTGCAAATGTGAGATTTAACTGTTGTATAAAATAAGTTAACATTGTGAGTTACATTTTAGACAATATTGTCAATATTGTTTTTTCTTTTTTCTTTATTTCGCTGAAAATTTAAAAATGAAACCAGAGCAGAACAGATTCTTCGTGCAACAGACAGCGACACTTTTTTATTTTTATAAATTTACTGAATCTGCGTTTTGAACGAATCAGTTTAATTAATGATTCAATGACCCATTCAATAAAGTCGGTCATTTGCTTCATTCCTGAATGAATTGGAACAAATTGGTTGAATGAGTCCCTCATTAAGATTAAGACAGTGACTTGCTGTCACCTACTGGCGGTTTAGTTTCATATCAATTTAAAGAGTTAAAATTAGAAATTTTTTCATATTTAAATTGAATTAAATTTTTGTAGCCTAATTGTAAATGCAGTGCAGATTTATCAGTGCCACTTCTGATGCCATTTTTGTGTCACCTCTGCATTGCTAAGATGGATTTTGTTGGTAATGATTTCATTTGATTGGTATCAGCCCTATACTGTGTAATTATTCTAATTAAATTGAATTTGAATGTTAGAATTTGACACAGGGTGATGCATACATATAAATTAATTAGTTAATAAGAAAAAAAATGCCTTTTATATAGCTAAAATTCCCTTGGAAGTCAGTTTAAGGTGGCAAATATTGCACCTTAATAAGAAATTTAATTTCTGTTACTGCTGTGAACTAACCGCCACATAGAATATGAATAATATGAATGTCTTCGTGGGTCAGCTGTCCACAACAGGCCTAAACCATCCATGGTAGCATCATAGAAACATACTCAGTAAAAAGCTGCTCTTCTGCTTATTAGAGCTTTTTACTTCTATACTACACTACTACAATGATGTCTTTAATAGCATCCATAATTTATTAAATGATTTTGGGAGATGATAAATGAGGACTACTACTAACTTGATCATAAAATAGTATGCACCGTATCCACTAATTATTGGTCACGCTTGGTCAAAATTGCATTGTTGAGAGGGGAAAAAAACTGTGTAAGACACATTTTACCTAGAAATAATGTAAAATTCTGGTAAATTAAATGAAACGTTTACAAACTTAAACAATTCCTTTACATTGAATGGTATTCAGAACAAGAATGAGAAATAGAAGTATAACTAACATTAATTTTATATAGTGGCATTTTTGTTATAAACATTTATTATAAACACCAAACCTAAATTAATTTATTTAAAGCAAAACTGAAACAGAGAGGTAGGCCTATGTGAGCCCACATTTATTTGTATATCACATTTCCCATAATTCATCACAAATCCAAATGTGCTTTAGGGGGTTTAACATTAATTGCATTATATATTTACTTATTATATTCTCGAAAATACAGTATATAGGAGGACCAAATTTACATCACAATTGATAGTCATTTGCAGAGACCCCCAACCTGCAGACTGTTGGCTGCTGTCATCTGCATTCAGAGTTCAGATGTTTTTGACCTGCTTTCATGTTGTTTCTATTCTCTTGATTCTTCTGTTTTCTAAAGGAAAGATAGGTGCTGAAATGTGACTCCTTGTAGCGCTCCTGTTAATAAGGGTGCCTAGATGAAAATGAACTGCTCAGGCCCTGCACACACACTATATGTGAAACATCACTGATCGGAGGCATCAGTTGATATATTGCTAGCTTCACATTGATAGAACATTTGAGAGAATTTAAGATGGACCTGTTTTTGAATAGAACATGCAGTCGCTTAATTTAAAAAAAAAAAAAAAAAAAAAAAAAAAAAAACATTGGGTAGAGTAGCTATTAACAATTGTGATTATATGAGACATTGAATGCTGTAAAAGTTTGAGAAGCACTGAAAGGTCAAAGTTCATTATCAGCACTTTTTTGAATTTCATGGCTTTTATAAGTGTTTTTCTTGTTCATCAAGGTGATGAAGTTGAATTAAAGGCTGAATCCTCTCAGGTGGTGGATGATGACGATGACCCTGAGAATAGGTATAATTTATATTTGCTGTGAATATATATTTTTTTATGTTTTTGCCCATTTAATCACTAAGACTGAGTTTTAAAAATATTATGTAGTGAAAAGTATTAAAGTATTCCTATTATGCTTTTTCAAGTATGACTTTCTGTTGTGTGCTATGTAGCTGTTTGTAAATGTAAATGATCTTCAATTTTCAAAGATCAAAGTATTTCATTGTCTGAGATCAGAAAGTTCATCATCAGTGTTCTGTCAAACTATAACATACACAGACACTGTAAACATACTGTACTATAAAAGAACACATAGGTAATATAAACTTTAACCTCCAAGTGCGATGCACTTACTGCCTCGGATGCAGCTGTTCTAATAACGGACAAAACTCTGGTATTCACTCTATTTGAACTTGATTTTAGTAAAATGTTAATAATATGATGACTCTTGCAAGTGTCTGACATTATAAAGCTACAATACCAACTTTGTATTTTTTAAATAATTCAACACCAAGTTGTCAGTTTTTTAATTCCTGAAAAATAGCAGTTTTGGACATACAAGGTTTCTGCCCGACAGCGACTCCTTCTGCATAAAAAAAAACAGTAACTGTTGGACTTCCTGTTATTGGGCAGAATCCACATTTGTTTTTTCAGTTTTTATTGTTTCCTGGAAATTGAACCCATGATGTTGACATTTGTAGTTAAATTGAAGCACATCATTCTGCATCTGATTAAGATGATCAAACTAGTTACTTTAAAAATAAAAATATCTCAGACTGGACAGTCACATGTTAAAGTTTTTATGGGCTTTTGGCCTAATCTTGTTTCTATCTCTTCTAAAAGAATTGCCAAGAGGATGCTTTTGGCACAGATCAAAGCCAACTATTCATCTGGAGCTGACAGTTCATCTGATGATGAAAACGCAGACAAAGAGGATGGGGATTCGACAAAGAAAGGAAAATCTGGTGCAAAGAAGCAAGAAGGAAGTGGTGAGTTCAGAGTTGGTTCAGATTTAATGCCGTTTGAAGCAGATGTGTTCTTGTCATGTATGAACTATTGATGTTCCGTGCAGAAAAAGAGGAAGAGGATGAAACTTCAGACTCGGGCTCAGATGTTGACGTGAAGAAAGGTGGACGCAGGCACCGTTTGTTGCGTAAGAAATTGACTCTAAGTGAAGGTGACTCTGATGACGAGACTCCAGTCAAAAACAAGAAAGAAACCAAAAAGAGAGGCAGGCGGAAAGGTTGGTGTCAAGTCTAAACATAAGCTGGCACTTCTGACCCCTCTGAATATTGTTGTTGAATGGTTTTAATTGATGTGCGTTTGTGTAGTGGACAGCGACGATTCGGCAGACTCGGACTTTGAGCAGTCGCACTCGGGCTCCAGTGATGCGTCAGTGCTCAGCGAGGCTGTGAGTGAAGACGCGGAGGAAAACAAGAGCAATAAACGCAAAACACGGTAAGGATAGCAGCAGTTCTGTAGTTTGGTTTTTCATCTCGAAGAAGTTTTTTTTTTTTTTTAGTTGAATCTGAAATGAAATGTCAGCTTTAATTTGAAAGACTTTGCATCCATCACCAGCTACGTTTACATAGACACCTTTTGTTATCTGATGAATCCGAATGTAGTGTTTACATGAACGCTAAATAAAGTGATCGGGTTAATGTGCACGCATGTCACAAGCTTCAGATCGGAATTGATTTTTTGATATGCGCACACTGCACAAATATACAGAGTGTCCTGCTGTTTGTGCATACCATTCTCCTACGTTGCTGCTTTCCTTTGTTTTAAAGAGCAGACTTAATATTTATATATTTCGGATCCTAATTAGGAGACGATGAGCACATAAACCATTGTGCCGTGCTACTTTTATTTATCAAGCAGTAAAAATGCCCATTTTTAACAGGTTTGTAGTAAGTACTATTTTGTAGTAAGACAGTGATAGTAAAAGACCAAATTCAGTATAGACCTTATTGATGATATATACTTTATACAGGGAAGCAGATGAACACAATATAAAAGCATCACAAGGTTTCTCGTCAAGCGGTTTGTCCATCAAATACCATTATAAAGAAAACTTGTTGCAGTCATATTCTTGGCATTTCTGCTTGCCCTTATGTACAGTAGTAATGTTATGTTAATCAAAGTTGTCCTAAAAAGAAGGTTTTATGACAACTTTGATGAAAGGTTTTTATCCGCTTCAAATGTTGACTACTATAGTATGCATCATCAAAAAGGTGAAAACTGAATTATGGGTTTAGTCTATCCACCTTATTTTTCAATACGGAAATAAGGTAAACATACCCTTAATATCACTGTTTTAGTACATTAAGGCACTTGAAGGATTAAGCATCTTTAGCCTGGCATCGTTCACTCTCCGCCTATGCTGCGTGATTAGCCCTTTAAACACAGATTAACTACGTAGAAAGACCATTAGAATTAAAGTTTTAAGTCTTAAAGTTTTCAGTGGTGCAACACATCTCAATTTAAAATAAAACCCAGTTCAACAAGTCCTTGATTAGCATTAAACTTTGCTTGCTAATCCTTATTGGTTCAACCCACCATAAGTGTTTTTCACATAAGCATTTTAGAACATCCTGCTGATTTTAGTGATTGAAATACTGCAGCAGGTGCTGTAGGCTGTATGGATCTCAAGTGCCCAAAACTTGCATCTTGTTCACACATTTTTGTTTTTAAGATGGAAAGTTGACCGGCTTATGCTGCAGTTCTATGGCTCTTTTGCCCTGCAGTGCTCTGCGACAGTCACATCACTGAAAACTATGACTGGTTACATTTTGACTTTTTTTATTCCGACTGTGCTACTAGTCCGATTACAATCAGATTGTTAGGGTCCATGTAAGTGCAGCTAATTTTCAGCGCTATTAGAAAACCATCCTTTTGTTAGCCATGGCTATCGACACATTGTTTCTCCCAGGGCTGCATGTTAGAGGTGCTTGTCCCATATTTATAAACTAATACAGAAAACAAAGTGGTATCCAGAATTCTCTTCCATGAGGCTGTTGTGCACATTACACTACAGCAGCACCATCTAGATGATAAATGGATAGTTCACCCAAAAATAAAAAATTCTGTCATTTACTCTTCTATCATCATCTTACTTTGGTTGGATAACCAGTTGATGGTTGTACTTCCATCATATTTATACAGTCTTCAAAATTTCTTCTTCTGTGTTCAGCAGAAGAAAGAAATTCATACAAGTTTGGAACAACTTGAGGGTGAGTAAATGATGACAGAATTTTCATTTTTGGGTAAACCATCCCCTTAATGTCCGTCACCTGACCCCAGTGCAGCTGAAACAAAGAGGAACTCTATTTCTGCAGGCCTGGCAGAGCATCACGAGGGAAATGCTTCCCTTTTGACGACATCTATGTTTTACAGTTAGTGCACAAGACTTACAACCCAGACCTAGATATGTTCACTGAATGCATTTATTATTGTGTATATTTAGGCCTACACTAACATAAATACCTGGTCATTGTGCATTTGAAATTCTACTGACATATTTCCATCTACATTTTTTTGTTTCTCGTAGTGGTGCAGTGTTGTTGTGGGTAGCATTTTATTTTGATGGTCCACTTTAGACATTCTACTAACCATAAATAACTTTGCAACTACGTGTCAACTAGCAGTCAATAGAGTATTAGTAGACTGTCTGCTTAATATCTGCTAACATTATTTTGATGCTCCCAACAGACATTCTACTGACTATAAGTAACTTTGCAACAAACAATGTCATCTTATTTTTCTGACCTGAACCTAACAGTCTACTAATACACTAGTAAGAGTTAGTTGACCTGTTGTTGCAAAGTTACTTATAGTTAGTACAATGTCTAAAGTAAACTAGTGAAAGTGATCGCTGTATTGAGTTTAGCTGTATAGAGTTCATGGCTCTGATCTTTTGTAAGAACCCTCTACTACTAACAAATTCAAACTAGCAGTTTGGGGTCTTTTTTTTTTTTTTAATTCAGCAAGGATCTTTAAATTGGTCAAATGACAGTAAATGATAGTAAATTCATAATGTTACAAAAAGATTTCGGTAACATTTTATACTAAGGTCTCAATAGCTAATGTTAGTTAATGCATTAACTAATAACGAGCAATACTTTTGTTACAGTATTTAATAATCGTTGTTCTTGTTCGTTAATTAAAATACAGTTGTTTTTTTGTAAGTTCATGTTAGCTCAGGTCCATTAAAAAATATTAAAGGATAAAACTTTTTAATTTTAAAAATATATTAGTAAATGTTGAAATTATCATTACATAAAGTTAATAACTGCTTTAGTTAGAACTAACATTGAAAAATACTTTGAATGTAGTGAAGTAATGTTATCAAATTAAACCTACAAATAATAAAAAGTGTTACCAAAATTTCCATTTAAAAATAAATGCTGTTTTTTGTTTGTTTGTTTTGTTTTTGTTTTTTTTTACTACTTTTTTACTTATCCTGAAAAAAATAAATCTGTTTTCAACATTGATAATAATAAGATTTTTTTCTTTAGCAGCAAATCAGCATATTAGAATGATTTCTGAAGGATTATGTGAAACTAAAGACTGGAGTAATGATGCCTAGCATTCAGCTTTGATCACAGGAATAAATTGCATGTTAAAATATATTACAATAGAAAAGTTATTGTAAATTCTTATAAAATTGCATCAACACAGTTTTTACTGTGTTTTTGATCAAATAAATACAGCCTTGGTGTGCAGAAGAGACATCATTCAAAAACATGACATTGACTCCAAACATTTAATGGTAATGCATGTTTTAAGCGTTTAGTCTCAAATCAAATATGCAAATAAAAAATGATATCTCTGGCCACAATCTTAATTATTATGGATTGTTAATCATGGTTTTTAAAGGGATACTCCACCGTTTTTTCATATTAAACTTATTCCCTTAACTAAGACGAGTTGATACATACCTCTCTCGTCTCAGTGCGTGCACTAAATCACTCTGTCTTGCGGCGAAACTTTGTTAGCACTTAGCATAGCCCAGTTCATTCAATAGGGGCCAAGCAGAGAAGCTACCAAACACCTCCACGTTTTCCCTATTTAAATACAGTTACTCAAGTAGTGTAACTCGACCTAGGACGGTGACACAAAACAAAACGTTGCGCTTTTCTAAGCGTGTAAAATGGATATTGTATGGCGGAATACCATAGCAAGTGCTCGGGAGCACTTTGACTTGGCGCAGTAATATCTTCACTCGTGAAAACTCCTCTCACCGGCCCCCGCTCCCTCTCCTCCTCCCTCTCATTTCCGTCAATAGAACCAACGTGACTTACAGTAGAGGGAGCGGGGGCCATGAAGATATTACTGCGCCAAGTCAAAGTGCTCCTGAGCACTTGCTATGGTATTCCGCCATACAATATAGTTATCCATTTTACACGCTTAGAAAAGCGCAACGTTTTGTTTTGTGTCACCGTCCTAGGTCGAGTTACACTACTTGAGTAACTGTATTTAAATAGGGAAAACGTGGAGGTGTTTGGTAGCTTCTCTGCTTGGCCCCTATTGAATGAACTGGGCTAAGCTAAGTGCTAACAAAGATTCGCCGCAAGACAGAGCGATTTAGTGCACGCACTGAGACGAGAGAGGTATGTATCAACTCGTCTTAGTTAAGGGAATAACATAGTTTAATATGAAAAAACGGTGGAGTATCCCTTTAATGCATATTTTTTAAGATAAATGAATCTATTAGTGTTCTCTGGGTTAAACAAAACTTACCGAACATGTTCTGGTAACACATGTAGGTCGTCCAGAAAAGCAGCCAAAGATGGTGAGAGAAGTTACCAGAAAGAGAAGAAAAAACGACGTCGCATTAAGGTTCAGGACTCCTCATCCAGCGGCAAGGTACTATACAGTACAGATCTATTTCAGCACGATGAATAAAGTGTTGATGTCTTTATGTGAAGTATGTTTGATTTGTCTGTTCTACAGAGTGGAGAGGAAGAGGATGGAGATGGTGATGGTGAAGGGGATGACAAAGGAACACCCAAAAATCGCAAGAAGATCCGCAAGATCATTAAAGATGACAATCTGCGGACAGAGACCCGAGATGCTCTGAAAGAGGAAGAGGAGAGGAGGAAACGCATTGCTGAGAGGGAGCGGTTGAGGGAGAAACTACGAGAGGTAAAAATCTAAGATGCAAATATTTAGAGCTCAGCATCGTGAAACTGTTTTGCTGTATTGTAGATTTCATCTTGTTCAGAAAACTCAAAGCTGGTGCTCTTTGGTTTCAGACTATTGTGGTGGAGGAGTCATCACAGGTCACGTGTCCCATCACCACAAAACTGGTGCTCGATGAGGATGAGGAGACCAAGGAGCCACTAGTGCAGGTTCACAGGAACCTGGTGACCAAACTTAAACCCCATCAGGTTGATGGTGAGTCAGCAGTCGCCTTATTTTTTTTAAGTGCTAGAAATAAGTAACCAGAAAATAATGCAACACACACACACATATATATTATCAATGTTTCAAGTAATCATAAAATAAATATTGACCTCATTTCTTTCTTATTAAATGTTTATGTTCTTTTAAATGATTTTTTAATAAGAAAACAACTTTCTGCTCTAAAACTTTTTTGGGTTGGCGAAACCAAGGCTGCAATGGCCCCCAAAAAATTATATACCAAAATGTCACAAAAAAAAAGGCAGCGGCTATTTGCACCAAGTATAAATAGCAACTAGATTTTGTTTACACTATGTAAAAATAGCATTATTTTCTTAGTATTGTACATTAAACTGTATGCAATTATAACAAAGTAAATTATTTATTAAAATTATTTATTAAATGGATGCTGCATTTTTGGTGGATTCGAACTCTGGTTGATTTGCGTCAAAACTTACTGTCATGTGCCTTATCCCTAAACTTTTGCTACTTTCGATAATCTTGCAACTTCCATAATTTTGTCTGGCCCAACCAGATGTCAGTGGGTGGAGTAAGGGTAAATAGGAGAAAAAAACCTCCATAAATCTTTACACAGAAATGTGTCTTGTTTCAGAAGTTAAATGTGTCAACTACTTATTTTATTTATTCATTTAATTTTACTCATTTTATCTTTTGGGGTTAATTTTTTTTTTTTTTTTTTTAATGTCATGCATTCTTTAATTTTCAAAATATAAAAAAAAAAAAAGTAGTAATCCACACACTAAGATCCATTGAGAAAATGTTTTAATGAAGATGCTCATTTAAAGTAACAGCAAAGGTTTACTTCCTCATAGCTGTATAGCTAATTGGTGCAGGAGTTTTGCATATTTAATTGTTTTTAGTCCATCATAGTGTCCTTTTCTAAGTAGAGGAAACATGGAAAAACACAGACGCCAAGTGATGTTTTGTGTTTGTTCTGTTTGCAGGTGTGCAGTTTGTGTGGGACTGCTGCTGTGAGTCAGTGAAGAAAGTAGAGAAGTCTTCTGGTTCTGGCTGTATTCTGGCCCACTGCATGGGTCTGGGCAAAACCCTCCAGGTAAATGTGTTATTTATTTATTTATTTATTTAATATTATAATTATTTCTTTGGAACCATTTTATTATAATACCATGTTATGAACAGCTTTAAATGATATTTGTTTTTTGATTATGCTGTGGCTGCATTGCAAATGTGACTCTGCCATTCTCTCTGCGTCCTGCAGGTGGTGACATTTCTCCACACTGTGCTGCTGTGCGAGAAACTGAACTTCAGCACAGCTCTGGTGGTGTGTCCACTCAACACTGTGCTCAACTGGCTCAATGAGTTTGAGAAGTGGCAAGAAGGCTTGAAGGACGAGGAGAGTTTAGAGGTAGAGATTTGGTATTGTATCATGTAGATCTTTCCATTTGAAACTCCACACAGAGTATGCTGAAGTATAGCATTTTGAAGTATTGCATGGCTCAATGCTAAGGATTTTTCTACTGGTCCGGTTTTTCCACCTGGCTGGTTTCTTTTCTGTCTTTTGTTTGAATAACATTAAAAACTGACAGCAGTACTGTCCCGAGCAAGCAAGTGAAAGTTCCGTCAATTGGCCTGAGTGTCTTTCACGCTGGTCCTGGGCCATCAGACAATCCTTATTGTTGAGCCCTGTATTGTATAATGAATGTCACAAATAAATACAAATTTATATTGAAGTGTCCATATTGTATGTGATATGTGGACTTTAGGAAAGTTAAAAAAAAAAAAAAAAAAAAGGGGGAAAATGTTTTAATTAAATTAGGTGTTTTTGCTGCTGGTACTTTAAGATATGTGCAAATGAACTTTTGCGACTGGCTGACCTCAGTGTGCTTGCGTAATTAACATTATAATTCATTGGGGTGTCATGCACAAGCATTATTAAATTATAATTCAATTAAACATGTTAAAAGTTATACTAAGTAAATTTTGGCCCTCTAACTGTATGCATTTTGCGTTGATGCCTTTTCCTCTGGTTTTCAGGTTACCGAGCTGGCCACAGTGAAGAGACCTCAGGAGAGAGCGTACGCTTTACAGCGCTGGCAAGAAGATGGTGGCGTCATGATCATAGGCTACGAGATGTACCGCAACCTCACGCAAGGACGAAACATCAAGAGCAAGAAGCTGAAAGAAACCTTTCAGAAAACTCTAGTTGATCCAGGTGAAGTTACTGCATTGGCAAAGTGAAATATCAACTGGTAGAAATGTTCAAATTGTGATTTGCAGTCCTGGAAAAAAAAAAAAAAAAAAAAAACATTTAAGTGAATAAAACTGACACGCTGCTGTAAAATGTTTAATTTACTAGAACTTTTTTTCTTTATGAAGGAATTCTCTAAAAAATATTTTTAGAAATCCTTATCCAGCAAGCATGAACAATTGGCAAACCATTGTAAATGTGTTGGTCAGAAGCTGTGGCAGCACTGCCTGTGACCACCACACACATTTAGATAATGGAAATGAGCTGAATTGGCTAATGTTTTGATGCACAGGTCCAGATTTTGTCATCTGTGATGAGGGTCACATCCTGAAGAACGAAGCATCTGCTGTTTCCAAAGCCATGAACTCCATCAAGACTCGTCGGCGGGTGGTGCTGACGGGAACTCCACTGCAGAACAACCTGATCGAGTGTAAGTAATGCTTAGGGATGTGATGGTACACAAAAATGATGGTTCGGTACGTACCTTTGCAGTCACATTTTCAGTTTTCAGTACAGCGGGGTAAAATTGAAACACAAAATTGCTTCTTTTTTACTTTTGTGGCGGAAGGAGCCAACGACAGACACTGTGGGTGTAGCATCAGGCCTCAGAGAGGCTTTTATTTAAAGGTCCCGTTTTTTGTGGTTTTTTGAAGCTTTGATTGTGTTTATAGTGTGCAATATAACATGTTCATGTTTCGCCTGTAAAAAAACACAGTATTTTTCACATAATTTACTTATCTGTATACCGCGGTTTCCACTGTCATAAAAACGGGCTGATGACTTCCTTGTTCTATGAAGTCCCTCTTTCAGAAATACGTAACAAGTTCTGATTGTGCCAGCGGTTCCTGTGTTGTGATTCGACAGCAGGTTAGCGCTCCTTGACCGGAAAGGTCACGCCTCTTACCATAACTTGTGCTGCACATAGTTTTATATGTGGATTATTGTGGTGTTGTGCCGAATGAACACAAAAGACAATAATTCCCGAGAGACTGAACTCTTTAATCTCCGCAACCAGCGACAGAAAATGTACAACGTTAGCACTCACTCAGAAGAGTACCTCATATGGAAAACAGCCATATACATAAACATAGCCCCCTCTTGTGGCCATTATGTGCACTGCAGTCCAACATTAACTATTGCAGTAACTATACCACAATTATAATTTTCGGGAACCGAGTTAAACATAAATTGTAACCATTGATCTCTAAGTACAGCGTCCCTGGGAAGGCCAAACAAAGGTCATTGGACTGCGGGATGAAAATAACAGCGTTTCGACGACATGGCGTCAAACACACTCTACAAACGCAACTCTTGCTCTTGTCCGTGGGAGCGCAACAAGACCACGCCCCCTTTTTTGTGTATTCCTGTGGGAGGAGGTTAGTCAAACTGTTTTAGTGACGTCATTAAAGAAGGAAGTAGAGGGATGTAGTCCAAACTGGTCGTTCGATGTAGGCGACTTCTGTTAAATAAAATATCTCGCTTGGCATTGAACTTTGAGCTTTAAAATTTTATTTTTATAAGATTATATTTATACTCTGACAACAACATTACACACTAACTAAAGTTTGAAACATGGGATCACGAAGAACGGGATCTTTTAACAGCAATAAAACATTCAAACACACCCACTCCAGTCGGGAACCTAGCGAAGAGCGCCGATTTACAGGACGGGGTTGCGCTGATAATAAAGGAGAGGCAGCCGTTCCACTGTTTATTACAAAGTGTGACGGATCACTGAAAAATCTATGGTTCTGTCTTACATAAAATATCTGTTGTCACTGCTGCAATACTCTTCATACTTCAGTTTATGGTGCTGTTGTAAAAGGGGGAAGTGCTTCCACTTTTGAATGCAAAATATTTTATGAAATATGAAATATTTTTTTAAAATATGCACTCCATCTGTTTGTATGTGATCCGGTGATCATTCAGTGAAGTCTGTGAAGGATTCCTAACTTTTACAGTCAGGGATACAATCTTAAAATGTAATGTGCTGAGGAAAACAGGTCTCAACTGCATTAAACAGCACACACATTTTGCATGAGGGCAAGCTGCTTTAAACTGTAAGCTGAATTTGAAGCACATAATGAAGCATGTCTCGTGTAGGACAACTTGGATCACGCATTTGTTTTTTTTGTTTTTTTCCCACTTATTTTTCAGAAGTATATCAATATAAACGCTAACGTTCCATCATAGGAGAGAAACTGAGTTTCAAATTATGTTAATCACACACAGAAGTTACAAACAAGCAGTGGTTAATTTAATGCTGTATTCGTTTGGTACACATGCCAAACCCAAAAGGCCCATACCGAATATTTGACACTTTTATTCATTTATTTAAGTGTCTGTGGTTTTCAGCCAATGCCATGATCTCTCAACTGCCAAATATCAGCTAACATATTGGTAGATTGTTAGTTCATTTAGTAAAAAGCATTAATATTTTATAGCTTGAGCTTCCAACTGGCCCTAAAAATTCAGTGCCCCTTGTCTCCCAGAAATTGTGATGCAACTAGCTAATCAAATTGGAACCTGTGCTTTCAACCAGCTCCTGAGTACCTGAGTTTGCATTATATCTCAGATAGTCAGTGGATGGTTGTGAAATCTGATGTGGAAAGTATGTCATTCTGAATGTGGAAAGACATCTTTAAACACTTAAATTATGACAGAAATAATTTCTGGGAGTGAAAGTGTCATTTTCTGCCCTCAGATCACTGTATGGTGAACTTCATTAAGGAGAACCTGCTGGGATCAGTGAAAGAGTTCAGAAACCGCTTCATCAACCCCATTCAGAATGGTCAGTGTGCCGACTCCACACTCGCTGATGTTCGTGTCATGAAGAAACGAGCACACATCCTCTATGAGATGCTGGCAGGATGTGTCCAAGTAAGCCAAATCACCACAGCCAATGATGGCTTGAATGTTGTACTTTTATTTATCTCATGTAAAATGATTTTACACAATACCTGTCTATAAGTGATGAGTGAAATAATCAGTGCTTGTTTATGATGGACAGACTTTTAAAAATTTGTTGTTGTTTTGTCCCACAGAGAAGAGATTACACTGCCCTTACAAAATTCCTGCCACCAAAACATGAGTATGTGTTAGCGGTTCGGTTAACACCCATTCAGTGCAAGCTTTATCGATACTATCTGGATCACTTTACAGGTACGACTCTGTCTTTCTGTTTATTGCATGTTTGCTCTTTGTTGTTAAAAGCAACTTGAAATCTAAATTTTCAAAACCTTTTCCCTATTATAATAAATGTCTCTGGATTCATTAGTGCAAATATTCATAATTTTTTATCAACATGAAATGATTTTCACACCTCTGAAATTACACTTCTGTTGATGTAACAGACCACACGAAGAGTGTCTTAGTGTCTCAGCACACATTTCACAATCCATTTAATCCATTTAATTGAATAAAATCCATCTCGCCAATATCTATTTCACTCAGAAATGTTACATTACCAAAGTTAAATGCTGTTTCATGTTGAGTTTTAATTAAGTCAAATGTGTGATACACCTCATAAAGTCTATCAGGTTAAACCCTGATGTCTCCTGAGGTGAAACCAGCTTTTACCCACCGGCTCTTCTTTTTCAATTAAGTGGTTTAGAGGTGTTTAGTATAAGTGGTTTAGCTCAGGCCGCGATTGTTCTGAAGCAGCTTTGCAGCTGGGAGAGAAAGAATGGCAGCTGGCACCAGACCGTGGGGCTATCTGAACAAATTCCCACGTCCTTATCTAATGAAGAGCTTTGGGAGAATTTTCCAGCCAGAGGCTCATTAGGCCAGCTTTTCTTTGAGCCGCTGCTATGCTACTGCACTGCTGTTGTGACTGTGGGTGCAGACCCCCAGAGACCACCAACCAGACACGTTCTTTCCTTTAATGCTTGTGCTTTTGTCCCGGTGGCCTGCTTTACCCAAACCCTGATCCAATTTCATGCTGCATTTAGGTGAACTCAAATTCAGCATATTACACACACTGCAGTGATAACTACACTACAGTCTGTGACATTATTTTGCTAAAATATAGTCTTCTTTCACAGCTTTGTATGCAGCAATGACTATATACCTGAAAATACTTTCACACATGGTGGTGTCTTTTAAAAAAAAAACAAAACATAATTCAACATGTAATCAAAGCCCTATAAATTCCATTTTTGTTTTTCCCGAATTCTCTTTGGGAAGAATTCTATTTTAATTTTAATTCTTCTGGATATTGTTTGAATGGTTTGAATTATTTATTTATTTTTTTTGTCAAAAAAACATCCAATTAATTGAAAATATAAAGCTTTACAATTATTAAATTTTTAGGGCCCTATGAAATCTGTTTTATTTTTTCACAAATAATTTTTTTTCTGTATTCAGTTTTAATGGTTTAATTAAATATTAATAATCAAAAGGCATGTCTAGGCATTTTTATTGTAATTTTTACGATAGTAGGGCTCTATGAATTTGTTTCCCGAAATTCTGTTGTCAGTTTTAACTTCTGGATTTATGATTTAATACAAATTTATAATCAAAAACAGTGAGAAGCAAATGAAGCCATAAAACAATTTAGTTATACTTTTAAATTTATTCAAATGAAAATTTAACAATTGTTTATTTTTTGGCAAACAATGGGATGCAACAGAAGTTCACTGTTAATATTAAACATTGAAGAAATTTTTGTGGTAAATGACTTTGTGATAATTATTTTTATTATTGTTGTTGTTGTTGTTGTTATTTTTACTTTTAGAAATACCTTCTACTTTGCTGAGTGAATTAGCACCAGTAAACTGAAGTGCTTTGCTACCAGGTTAATTAACTCAGCCGGACACATCCTATATGAGAGTAATCAGATATGTATATGCAGACAAAACATTACAACAAGTAAATTTGACTGTGCTAGACAGAATGTGTAACTCCTGTTGTGGATACTCTCTTCCGGTAACGACACACTGAAATATGGGTAACTAACACACAAAGAATTTACAAATTGTATTATAATAGTGTTCTCATAATGTGATGCATTCATCAACAAAGTGATTCCAGGCATCACTGCAGGCTTTCAAAGCCATTGCTTCACCTTAGTTCACCAGCCTGGGCAGTATGCTGTCCTAACAGTAACTGATCAGAACTCAAGGTACCACACAAAATGCTGCTATGACTAATCGGAAAAGGAAAAATTTATTTTTGTTTTCATGAACAGTCACTGGTACTCGTGCCCATCCCTTGTAGACGGGCTTCAGGCTCTGCGATGTACAGTATGCTGGTGTTTATTTTTGAACACAGCAGTCATTTGTTTGGCAATCTGCTTGGTGAATTGCAGAAATTACACACAGTGGTTTTAAGATGTTTGTAGCAAAGCCTTTCTTGTGAAGATTTTTTTTTTTCTTGTGGTTTTTGCTTTTTTTTTTTTTGCCTTATTTTTCCAAGTATCATTGTGAAAACAGGCAGTGTGAACCTCTCACAGTCTTAAGAGCTTGTTTACCTGCCCAGTTAATCCTCTGGGCTAGTCTGAATGCAGGATTTAGGACGCAGCAGTGCTCCATGTTCTGGCACGTTGGGCTAGAGACTGTGCCAGCGGCGGGCACTAAATGTCTCTCTCTGAACAGGTGTCGGTTCTGCCTTGGAGAGTGGAAGAGGTCGTGCGGGAACCAAACTCTTCCAGGATTTCCAGATGCTCAGCAGAATCTGGACCCATCCGTGGTGCCTCCAGCTGGACTATATCAGTAAAGAAAACAAGGTAAGGGAATAAAGACAGCGGACTGCAGACTTCTCTGGAAACACAATACGAGGGAATTTAGGATCTTTCCTTGAAGTCATCACTTTCTGTGCACATGCAGGACTCCAGACCCAAAAAATGACTAGGGAGCCACAAGATGTTCTTTAGGCCGCATTTACATTACATGGTTTAAGTGACCCAATTACTTTTTTTTTTTTTCCTCCCATGTGCCACAGAACGTGTAAGCAACTAGATATTATAGTTAATAAAGTTTTAAATATGGATATTTTTTTCTTAGAAAAACCCATCGCTTTGCTCCAGAAGGCCTTTATTAAGTCCCTAGAGTCATATGGATTACTTTTGTTATGGATGGTTTTTTTTTTTTTTTTTTTTTTTTTTTTTTTTTCAAAATGTGGCCACCCCATTCACAACCATTATATAGCTTGGAGGAGCAAGGATATTTTTAAATATACCTCTGATTGTGTTTGTCAAAAAGAAGATAGTCCTATACACCTAGGATGGCTTGAGGGTGAGTAAATCATGGGATAATTTTCATTTTTAGGTGAACTATCCCTTTAAGAGACCAGTGTTTTGCTAAACTTTAAAGATGGTGCAGAAAGCAAAAGCTTGTATTATCATTTCATCTGCATCTATTGCAAATCGCAACTTTTTGCTTACTTTTCTGCCTAAGTTTTTCTGAATTAGTACATCTACCTTGGGTTGTTTCACCAAATGTATAGTGTGAATGCAGATTTTAGATACGGGTCACTTTTAAAAGATGAAAGCTGGTTATATATATATATATATATACACTCCTGAACAAAATCTTAAGACCGGGGGAAACATTTCAAGTATTCGCATTTTGCGCTATTGGATCATAACCAGGTTGTAAGTACTGCTTTAAAATGCTAAAAGAAGAAACAGGAACAAGAGACAAAAAATAGAGAGCATGCAATTTATTGAAAACTGCATTTAAACTCAAACAGGCTGTTCAGCAGCTGATCAAAAGTTTAAGACCATAGCCTTAAAAAGTAAAAATCTGCACAAAAATAGGGCTTTTATGTCATTCTCCTTCAGACTTCACACTGTCTTGATCTCCTGATGGCAAAGGCAAAAAGGTCTTCTGTCTTTGAACGTGGCAGGATTGTTGAGCTGCACAAGCAAGGGCTCTTGCAATGCGCCATCACTGATGAGGTTGGACACAGTAAGATGGTCATTTTACATTTCTTATAAGATCCTGAGAGTTACGGGACAAAAAGTAAAGTGGCAGACCCTAAAAGATTTTACCTGCACTGAGTTGAAGGATCCAACGGGCTGTCTGTGAAGACACAGGCCAATCCTCGCCCCAAATTAAGGCCCTTACTGATGCTGATTGCATCCCAATAACCATAAGACAGCTTCTGCGAGAGAAGGGCTTAAAGAACAAAAAATGTCTTCAAAGGCCATGTCTCCTCTCATGCCACAAACTTGCCTGTTTTGGAATTTGCAAGGGAGCACCAAACATGGGACATTGAAAGGTGGAAGAAAGTTTTTTCTGACAAGAAAAAAAAATAACCTGGATGGTCCTGGTGGCTTCCAACACTACCGGCATGACAAGGAGTTCCCACTGGAGGTGTTTTCTATGCGGCACAGTGGAGGAGGCTCCATCATGATCTGGGGTGCTTTTTCCTTCAATGGAAAAATGGAGCTTCAGGTTGCGCTGGGCATCAAACGGTGGCTGGTTATGTGGACATGTTGCAGCGGGCATCCTTCTTGACTGATGGCCCTCGTCTGTGTGGTAATGACTGGGTCTTTCAACAGGACAACGCTGCCGTTCACAATGCCTGCCTGACGAAAGACTCCTCTTAGAGCTCTTTTGGACCATCCTGTGTGTTCCCCTGATCTAAATCCCATTGAGAATGTTTGGGAATGGATGGCAAGGGAAGTTTACAAAATGAACGTCAGTTCCAGACCATGGATGCCCTTCGTGAAGCCATCTTCCCCACATGGAGCAACGTTCCCACCAGCTTCCTGGAAACAGTCACATCAAGCATGCCCAAACAAATGTTTGAAGTGATCAACAAGAACAGTGGGGATACTCAATACTGAGTCCTTTTTTGACACTTTTAGTTCTGTTGTGGGGGTTTTTTGGGCTAAGGTCTTAAACTTTTGATCAGCTGATGAACAGCCTTTTGAGTTTAAATGCAGTTTTCAATAAATTGCCTACTCTCTATTTTTTGTCTCTTGTTCCTGTTTCTTCTTTTGGCATTTTAAAGCAGTACTTACAACCTGTTTATGATCCAAAAGCGCAAATTGCGAATACTTGTAATGTTTCCCCTGGTCTTAAGATTTTGTTCAGGAGTGTATATAAATTGTCAACAAATCGGAATCGGGCATCAAGACCTGCATTGTAAATGCGGCCTTAGTTGCCAAAGAAGCACTTTTATACATGGTCAGGTTCACATTATCTATCTAAAATTTAGATAATCAGTTTAAAGAGAGAGTTCACCCAAAAATGACGATACATAAGACTTTATCTTAATTTATGTTTCAAAGATTAACAATTTACACAATATATGAGTTTTTAATGAAACCTGGACTATTTCTGTCCCCCCATTGAAAGTCCAAGTAACCAAAACTTAGATCCAAAAAGGTCATAAAGGTGAAGAGACAAAATGGCTTTATATGATGAACAGATTTAATCAGGCTTTTATTTACATAAACAATGATCGACACACACAGAGCATACAAATCATACATCATACAAAATATGAACACAGAAGCTCAAACATGCATGTTGCATGAGAACCAGTGATATTTGTTCTAGTGCATGACACAAGCACATCCATGTTTACCATATGTGATTTGCGCTATGTATCTGTGTTAATGTGTGAATAAAAGACTAAATTACATCTGTTCATCATATAAAGTGATCCGCTTCACAAGACTTGAATTAAACCTCTTGATTTATATGGATTCGTTTTATAACACCTTTTTGGATCTTCTAAGTTTTGGTTACCTGGATTTTCAGTGGAGGGACAGAAATCTCTTGGGTTTAATGTGTTTCGAAAATATCAAAAGTGAGTAAACGGTGACAGAATTTCTTTTTTTATGATCTCTTTACCTCTGCTGATTACAGTAGCAGCAGCTTTACTGCTTTTTTCCCTCCATGCCAACAGGGATACTTCGACGAGGACAGTATGGAGGAGTTCATAGCCTCAGAGACAGAGGAGTCCTCCATGAGTTTGACCTCTGAAGATGAGAAGCCCAAAAGGTTTTAGATGAGCCCTTACTCTACCTTAGCAGTTGTCCTGTTTCCTACCTCAATTATGACTGATTTGGTTCCCTAAACCCCCATACAGGAAGAAGAAACGAGGCAAAGGAAAAGAGCAGAGCTCAGACAAGTCTGACAGTGATGACCTGGAAGTGATTAAGGAGTGGAACACCAGCTCTCGTGGTGGAAACCCTGAGGGGAGGAATAGAGCAGAGCCTGTGGAGGAGGGTATGACTGAGCTTACTGACACAATCACTTCCACAGATAGGAGTAAGGCAGTGTTGTTATTATTAATAGTGGTTGATTGACCTTATTACTGGTTGATAATAATGACCCAGATGATGTAATTTTGTATAGTTAGTATAGTTCACACCTATTAAATTAACACTTACTTTTCATACTATTTCCAATTCACAATTTTGGGGGAAAAATTAGTTAATATGATGTTGGTAGATTTTTCACCTGACACAATAACTTCTGCTTCCTTTTTTATGGTTTTTGTGTGCTGAAAATTTGGATCCAAGATCTCTGCTGTGCATGTCTTCTGCAAATATAGGCACGACAGTGTGTATTTGTGTGTTTTCCTTAGTTCGGGCTCCGTCCAACTCTGGTCCTGGCAGCCCATCACCGGACTGGTACAAAGAGTTTGTGGTCGAGGCAGATTCTGAGGTGCTGGAACATTCTGGGAAAATGGTTCTTCTTTTTGAGATCCTCCGTATGGCTGAAGAAGTGGAAGATAAAGTGTGAGTTAAGTTTTGTCATAGTAGCATCCGCTCAGAATTCATTGTCTTCAGTGTCATATGATCATTAATGTGATGGTCATGTGTCTTGTGTACTCAGGTTGGTGTTCAGCCAGTCTCTCATTTCTCTGGACCTCATCGAGGATTTTCTGGAGTTGGCAGGCAGAGCCAAAGAGGAAGGGAAACTTTCGCCGTACAAAGGTGAGACATGCTGGTATTTGGTTAATTATTGTACTTTTAGCAATATTTTCCCTCAGCCTTGAGCGCGCTGCTTTACAAACTCTTTTGTTTTTGGGGTTAGTCTGACATTTTTTGCCACTCAAAGTCTGCATGCTTTTCATTCTTAAGTCTGCATGATTTTCATTCTCATTCAGAGGATATGTTCTCTTGCAGTTATATTGTATTTACTGTTTTGCACAGTGTACATCATTTTAAATTCTTTTTGTCAACATGAAATGGTCAATGATTCAGTCCATGTTTCCAAAGAAAAAAATCTTCAAAATGTAACAAGTGTCTCTGCCTCTTATATGACTTTCCCTTTTGGCTGACGTCGCATGCATAGGCTGTTAGTTATTTTCAACCATTAGTCAACTAGCCATTTAAGCCATGCCAGCTTTTTAATAATGCCAGTATTTCATATATTTAAATATACAGAAATAGATTTAAAAATAAATAAATAAATAATAATAAAAAAAAAAAAAAAAAAAAAACGCCTTTGGCATTTGTCTTACCCGTGGATTTATAATATGTGACCCTGGACCACAAAACCAGCCATAAGTCACACAGGTATATTTGTAGCAATAGCCAACAATACATTGTATGGGTCAAAATTATCAATCTTTCTTTTATGCCAAAAATCATTAGGATATTAATTAAAGATAATATCTTCCATCAAGATATTTTGTAAATTTCCTACCGTAAATATATCAATTTATTTTTGTGAGTGGATATGCATTGCTAAGGAGTTCATTTGGATTTTTTTGCACCCTCAGATTCCAAATATTGTCATATAACAATTCAATGGAAAGCTTATTTATTCGGCTTTCAGATTATGTATAAATCTCCATTTAAAAAAAAAAAATGACCCCTTGTGACCTGGTTTTGTGGTCCAGGGTCACATATAATCCTGAAATAATGTTTATTTTACCCTGTTCTCTTTGACTTCATATGTTTTGTACAGTGGCCCATGTGTTTATTATGAGAGTTCTGTTGTATGTTTATGGCCAATCCTGTTGTTTTTATTTGAATTATATTTGCTGTAAATTTAACATTGATTTTAGCAAATAAAAAGGCAGATCCAGTAAGTGCAAACTGTGGTTACATGTGAAAACACATCTTATTTGCGCACACATCTGACACAGATCTGGGTTAAGTGTACAGAAACACACAAATATGCGCATGTAAACATAAAGCCTCCGGAATAAGGTCATGGTCCTAATTAAACCCTCACAGCTGTTTTTACTTTCATTTTGAAAATGATTAGGCTTTTTTTAATTTACAAAAAAATGTTTGCTTAAGGCTTTGCAATTTGAAATGAAAAGATCACAGAGAAATAATTGGAAACATATTGAAATGTTAGTTTTGAACATGTGTGTGGGAGGCCACAATATTAAATGCTGAACACGAGTTCTCTAAGCTTTGCCACCTATATAGGGTGTATACTTTCTCCAGAACTCTTCATATACAGCACACACCCTACACCCTGTAGAAATCCTTTGCTAGAAATGGCTTGTTGACTGGCTATGCTGTTGTTCTTCAAGGTGAGGGCAAGTGGTTCAGAAACATTGACTACTATCGCCTGGATGGTTCCACGAATGCCATGACCAGGAAGAAGTGGGCAGAGGAATTCAATGACACCAGTAATGTTCGGTAAAAACAATTTTCCCTTTGGAGTAGCAAATTGTGGAGCCTTTCCTTATTTTTCCACGAGTGTCAAGCACTTGTGTTCTTGTTCTCCACAGGGGTCGATTGTTCCTCATCTCAACCAGAGCTGGTTCTCTTGGGATCAACTTGGTAGCTGCAAATAGAGTCATAATTTTTGATGCCTCATGGAACCCATCCTATGACATTCAGAGTATTTTCAGAGTCTATCGCTTTGGTCAAGTGAAGACTGTGTTTGTCTACAGGTTTTTGGCTCAGGTGAGAAATTTAGTTCTGATGTTTGGATGAATTTATTTGTTGTTTATTTCTATGTAGAAATTCACACGTTTATTCACAGACAGGGATTATGAATAGAGAGTTAGTTGAGACTCAACTAACACCAGCTGGATGATAACACATGTTGCTAGTAATACTTGTTTTCTGATTCTAAAACAAGCTTGACTAATATTTTCATCCAAGAGAGCATGCAACATACTGGGATTGCTTTATCTGCAAAGAAGGACTGCTTCTATAATAGCTAAAAATGTTGCTTAATTGGGCCAGTTATTAGGTCAGTGATGAGATCTGTAATGGTTTTTGGCCTGTTTCTTTCTAAAGGGAACCATGGAGGAGAAGATCTATGACCGGCAGGTCACCAAACAGTCGCTGTCCTTCAGAGTTGTTGACCAACAGCAGATTGAACGTCACTTTACGATGAATGAACTGACAGAGCTCTACACATTTGAGCCCGACCAGCTGGATGATCCCTCTGAGAAGAAGAGCAAGCGGGCCACACCCATGCTGCCCAAGGTGAAAACCACTTCATTGCACCTGAGTTTATCTCTTCCTCAAGTGTTTTGTCTCAATTTGTCAAGTCAAATTTATTTGTATAGCGCTATTCACAATACACATTGTTTAAAGCAGGTTAATAGAAAATCATGATGTCAATGCTTATAATATGTTATCTTAATATTAATATCTTAATGCCGCATTTTGCAGATTCAAGCTGGCTGATAATATAGTTTACATTTTGTGACGAAACAAGCAATCAAGCAGTTGAGATTTATTGTATGGCTTTACATGTGTACGTACATGTGTATGAATGCAAATAAAGTTGGATATAATATTTAGGGCTGCAACTAACAATTATTTAAATAATCGATTAATCTGTCGATTATTTTTACGATTAATCGATGAATCGGAGGGGAAAAACATTAATTTCCAACCTTTTATTCAAAAACAGAATTGACAAAAAATGCAAAAAATCCTCAGAACGTACAAAAACAGGTTGCTCTTTTAACATCCCTGAGCTGTTAAAGTAATAAAAAACAAATGGACTAACACAAAAAACATACACATGTATGCTTTACATCTGTCAAATATATAGGGCTTTTTTTTTTTTTTTTTTAAATAAATTGTACAAAAAGATGTATAATTGTTTAGCTTAAGATGACCAAGTGCTATAAAAAACTTTAAAATTAAATTTAAAAAGTACAACAAACACAAATATATTTGTCAACAATAACCGATATAGGACAAAGCACAGAATAAATACATGACAACGGATCAGTGTTAATTTTGACAGCAAATTTTGATTTAGTTTTAGTCATGGTCTTTTGCATTTTCACGTTCGCAATCGAAATGTATGCCACTGATAAGCATTGTAAATTCAGTATTACAGTACACATACCAATTAAACGCGCAGGTCTCCTCTCATGCGTCCTCCTCACTGGACGAGGCAATATCACTTTTGTTTCGCTTTCAGATATCTATTTTATAGATGCCATCAATGCTTTTATCTTTCTAGATGTAATTACCAAAATCAAAGCAGTCCATAAACCTTAAATCCTCACGAAAACTTAAGGTAAGGAGGCTGATCTCTCAGGTTGACGCGAGAGCTGGCTTGACTGGTCAAGTGGTCATATTCTCGGTTTATGAATGGACGGTTTGGCTTGATTGACATTCGGGCATGATTTATATACCATCGAACTGTCCTAAAACGTTAGCACGCTTTGATCGTTTTTTTGGAGATCGCGTGTTTCTCCGTTCGAAGCGCATTTCCTGTTCTTTACATTCGCGACAAAACAGTTGATTATTTATGAACGAAAGCGTGAAAAAACTTGAAAATGGTCTCATTTGAAAGAAAATATCCAAAGCTAAAAGATGATATAGTGTGACTGATTGAAGCAGCCCGTATCAAAAGTGCGGGGGTCGATTTCTGTCTTTTCAAAACTGCGGGGGTCCTGACAACGGTACGCCTGTTCAGAACAACGTTACGGGTCTCTCCGATGGTCTTTCCTCTACCTCCGCTCTGCTATTTATTTATTTATTTATTTATTTATTTTTGCTCCGCTCTGCTTCTCGCTCAACCGCGCGTTTTTATGCTCAAACATCTCCACATCTCATTGAGAGGCGTAATAGTCGCGCGACACAACGAATTGATAATGAAATTCGTTGCCAACTCTTTTAATAATCGAATTTTATCGATTTTATCGATTCGTTGTTGCAGCCCTAATATTATTCAACTTTATATATAGAGCTGGGCAATAATACAGTTTGCATTGTGCGACAATATAAACAATCAAGCAGTCTGCAGATGTTGTAACCCCATCAAGATGTTGGGTGAAAAGTTACTAAATGGTTTTCATGTCAGTCTGTGCTATATACATCTTAGCCAGTCAATGTTGTAAAGTGTGACCAAAGTTTTTCATCAGTAAACATCCACCCTGACATTGCCATTTAGACACAAAATTAAAATGATACAGCACATCTCAATTTAGACTTGTGGTTGGACGGAGAAGATAATGGACTACCTTTTCTGAGCAAACTCAAGGATAATTTGGTAGTATTATTATAATGTGATGTGACAAAAGCAGGAGAAATAAGTATATTTTCCTATCCACCTTATTCCTATGCCCCATGAAGCTTTGCTCGAATTATGGGTGTAATTTCCGTTAAGCTGTAAACAGTCAGTGAAAGGCTCACTCTATGAATGCAATATGTTTTTTTTGTTTTTTTTTAAACTGGGTACAATGAGATGACATTATTCTACTCACCCTTCAACCAACAAACATTAAAAGGACATTTAAAAGGGTTAAAACATCAACAAGGTACTTTCAACAGGCCATGAAAAAGCGTGATTCTTTCCACAGCAATAACGAAAGGGTTAAATATAAGTATAGTGATATATATCTGTATTACGTAATATACTTTGGCTTAATAAAAAAAATTCATGAACTTCAGCATTGCGTGATACTATTTCAAAGTGATTTCCATCATTTTTACACATACTAAATTGTATTTACCTGTGAAAACAAACCCAGAAAGAGGCTGAGGCTTTGAGGAGGGAAACGATCGTTTCTTTGTGCATTCCAGTGAATTATTAATGGGATATATCGTAAATTATATCGGGAGAACAGACCACAAATGTGCCATTGCTATATGTTGTCCTTTTTAATACTATTACAGAGGAATGCAAAGGGACAAAAGAAAATAATCACGAGGATAGAAAGCAGCGACTGAAAAGAGCTCTTGCCATAGATATTCTTGTTATAACATGTTACATTAAAATACCAAGCATTACGTAATTCTCATGATGTCTGAAAATAAAACATGAAAGAAAAATTGACAGCTCATTCATTCAAACTGACGGATAAGCTTTATTTGTAGGGCAACCTTATGATTTGAAACGATTAGTCTTTTTAAATGGAAGTTCCCCAAACCGGAAGTGCAACCCATAATTCGAAATGCAGTGGGCCAGTCAGGAATAAGGTGGATATGTTGGAAAATATATCATACACAAGACTGTCAATTTTTATCTGAACATCTTTCACATATACCTTTGTGTTTCAATTTCTGTGCTTCTGTTGGGTCTTCATTAGTCTGTTGTCTGAGCTTGTAGTCTCTGTCTTGAGCTTGAAGCATGACGCGATCCAAGACTAGGGACGAAGGAAATATTTCTACGATCCCCACAATCAGAAGAATGTGTGCACCTAGCTGAAGTCGAATGCTCCTGGCCTTTGTTTTGTTCTGTGCACGTTTCCTTTTGATGTTCACAAGGGATGAGACACTGTTATTTACTCATGCGTCTGGCTTCCAAATCATGCAGTGTTTCTAGAGGGATGAGGACTGGAAGAAAAGTGGTCTGCTCTCGTTTCTAAGCACAGGTGCGCAATCACAGGAGAGAACCCTGAAGGTTTTACAAGACCACATTGGCCTTCGATTGTGCATCTAATCATTCACAACAGCAGGCAGCTGCACACAGCTACCTCTGTGACCCTTGTTTACTGAAGAGCTTTATATTGCAGAACCGGTGATGCTGGGATCCTCTAATTGGTGGCAAAGGCATCTAGAACACACAAACTGTGTCCAAAGCACACAGCAGCATACCACAGAAGGGTTATGTTAGTGATACAGCCCTATCATCTCTCTTCTGAAGTTTCATTGTTCTATCCTGAGCTGCTATCTTTGGAGTTGATATTTGAGAAGCTTGTTGTTCTTTATCAAGCTTTTAATCGGAGATTGAGCCCAACCTTTGCACTCAGCAGATGACCACATTTGGCCATATGTGCACCAGAATGTAGCAAGTCAGCTGTAATGGATGGAATCTGCTGCCTGTAATCGTCTGAAGATGAGTCAGTCATCCCTCAAAGCCTTTAGTCATATCTCTATTTCTCACAATGCCCTCGCCAAGTTTACGGAACACAGGAAATATTTCTAAACTTGGCAGACCTCTACCCATTGCACTTTTCCTTACCTTGTGTATGTCTGTCAATACCTTGATCTTTTTCAGTAAGCAAAAAGAATGACACTTGCACTTTTTTTGTAACCACAAATCTCAGGTTCTTTGGAATGAGAACTTATAGGTGTTGAGCTAGTGTTGTCAAAAGTACTGACTTCGGTACCTAGTCGGTAGTGAAATTTTTAAAATGTGACGCTTTGAGCGGAATTGTAAACACCTCTGATTGGCCTTTGTGTTAACGTGTTCATCAGACATGTCTGTGATTGGCTACAATGATCAACACTTCAAAAACATTGTAAATAGTCATCAGTGACGCTCTTCACCGTGCGCTTACACAGATCGCTACACATGAGAGCGTTTGAAAGCAGGCGTCTATCACAGACCAGTCCACTGATAGATGCCTGCTTTCAAATGCTCCTGCTCCCTCTTTCAAAACGTTTTCAAATTCAGACACTTCCGTGTGCTTTCAAACGCTCCCATGTGTTGATCACTGTAGCCAATCACAGACATATATGTTGAGCACATGAACACAATGGCCAATCAGAGGTGTTTACGAAGCCCCTCAACAGCGCTCAAAGTGTCGCATTTTTATAATTTTAACACTGATTGGTACTGAAGTTGGTACTTTTGACAACTCTGAACTATTAGCTAATATAATTAAAATAGCTAGGCTACAATTCTTTTTGTACCTTCTCAATTAAACAATTAAAATCTTACAGCGGCATCATAATTTTGACAATTTTCAATTTATTGTAAAACAACAACTTAGTATTAATTACCAAAACTATAATATTTAGCTGCCACATTTGCATGCAACCCTGTTAATTCATGAATCCCCCTCCATTAAATGAATAATTAATATCAAAATAATAATATTAAAATCATTTGGACCCCTTCTTACAACCCAATGGGAAGACAAGTAAATTCATTCCATTTTCCCAAATCTTAAGTGCATTGTAGTTTCAATGCTTTTAAGCTCAACCATTCAACCCCATTACCAAAAAAAGTTTACCAAAGCCAAAAAGTTTTTGAAAGAAAAATGACCTTGCGTGTACAATTTTAGTATTTAACCTAGTAGATTGTTAATATATTTCATTTGTTTATTTAATGGTTTTAATGGTATTTAATGGTATTCTGGCATGTCCTACATTTTGATAAAAGGGTTGAAAGAAAAAAATAATCATGAAATAAACATAAAACGATTAACCACATAAAAGCCCAGTTTCACAGACAGGGCTTAGCCTAAGCCAGGATTAAGCCTTAGTTCAATTAGGGCATTTAAGTAGCTTTTATAAGTGTTCACTAGAAAAAAAAATATTACTGGTATGCATCTTAAGACAAAACAATGGCACTGACATAATTTAAGATCTGTCAGTACAAGTTACTTTCAGTTACAACAGCTCAAACATGCATTTTAGTCTAGGACTAGCTTAAGCCTAGTCTAGTCTAGTCTGTGAAACCGGGGGATAATGTTTAGCTTGCCTGAGGTGGACATTTACTTGCCCACTGCTAATACGATTTTGTTTGTATGTATAAATATTACATATTACAATTCAAATGAAACCTGATAGTTAAATTAACATCTCCTTAAAAGCCTCCAGGATATAGAGTATAAGCAATTCCCTCTTTAATAGTACGCTATAAACTTACTCTGATCTACCGATAACAATGCCCCCCCCCTCCCCAAGTTACTTTCCCTAGTGTTTCTGGGAAGACTGCCCCTCCCTCTCTTCATCTAAAAGCACACATCCTGCTTCTGAACCTGTGCGCAGTTTCAGCTCACCCAAACATCATGCCATCACGAAGGCCATCTGTTATGCTGATTCACTATTTAGTCTCTGAAGTTTTCAAAGGAACACTGTAAACCTCCCCCGACCTGATGAACAGTCATTATTCCAAACCCCTTTTAGGATGTTCTTGTGCTTTTCAGAGAAACTAATTGGAGACAAAGGAAGCTAGCGGACTTCCACTCTAATGACAAAGAGGAGTGTTGTGGCCCAGACACAAGAGCCACCCAGCTTGGGGTCTGGCCCTGCCTCAGGCTCTTCGGAGGCCCTTTATAGAGCTGAGACCCGTGGGCAGACTTGACTGATATGGTCAGGTCGGTGTGTACACTTCCTGACAGTGGTCCATTGGTGGGAAAGTGGTAATTTGCTTTCGCTCAGGCTCCCCTGCCGACTGTGTTTCGTTGAGCAAAGGAACAGACTTTAGTTGGGGTAATTAGGTGCAGGAACCAGTCTTAATAAGTCCCCCAGATGTTCCTTAAATGAGTGGTTGCCTTCAAACCCCCCATTTTTAGATATTTGCCCCAACTTGAGCTGAAGGTGTGAACTTCAGTGCATCATAGAATTTCTCACCTAAAGTCCTCCAGTTAGTAAATAGTACAAAGGATTGCGTAGAATGATAGTTGACACGGGCCTGATGGACACCTGACATCCGGTTCTGTGCCAAACAGCAAGAGCTCTGCAGACCCAGACTGTTTATATCAGGGCACTGAGGTTATGTGTATAATTTGTGTGCAGCTGTAGAGTGCGTTTTGCCTGGCTAAGGTTAGGTATTACAAATATCTCAATCCTTCACATTCCTTGAGTCTCTTGCCCTGGACCCCTTGGTTTCTTTGGTTTGTGCACCTGCATGTCAAACATAGTGTCTTGTGAAATCTGAGGCAAGCATTAGGCTCTTCATTTTAAACCACTAGATAAGATTTTTGTTCACAGGGATGCCCAGTTTTAGGTCATGAAGGTCAAGTTGCACAAAACATGACATGTATAGTTTAGTTAAAAAAAAAAAAAAAATTCTTCCACACTTTTCCAAAGCACCTGTTTCTTTACCTTCTTTTTATGGCTGTAGACTATCACACTTCCATTTTCCCACTCTTCACACCTAAAGAGCATACAGCAGAAGTTTATGCTATGGTAATGAGCAAAATAAAGTTTGTGAATATGAATTGCATTTAATATAAGGTGGCATGATGAAAAACCTTGAGAGGCAATTGGGCTGAAATAGCTGTAAATGTGCTGAGAATTTTTCAGTAGGAAGCCAAATGGCAAGAAAAAAAAACATAAATCTTTGAACCTGATTGCATTTTTCACACCAGCAGAGTTCATCGGGGACCGTGTCTTAAGTAAATTGGCTTTGTTTGCCAAGTCGTAAATGTATGTAGTTGAGCAGAGCTCTTCAAGTTTATTTGAATGTTCTGTTTCACCAGCAGTGATTTGGGAGCTGTGTCTTTGTCAGCTTTCTATTTTAGGAAGACTTAAAAAATACTTACTGCTGTCAGCCGTTAATTGATAGCTTTTCAAGCCAATTTAAAAAATGTCATGCAGAGAGCGAACAAGCTGTCAAATAATGCATTAAGATTGCCACTGTTCAGGCAAAACTTAAGACAATTTTGCCAGAAAGGTCTTTGCATAACAGTCTTGATAGATGAGTAGAGCTGGCCAACATGTCCGATTGAAATGGTGCACAGTTCAGTTCATTTATTTATAAAGCACATTTAAAACAGCCTCAAAAGTGACCAAAGTGCTATATAAGAACAAAGTAAACAAATGCAAACATTTAAAACATACCAATGAGCAACATTAACATTATTAAATGCTAAGGAAAACAAATAAGTTTTCAGAAGAGACTGATAAGGAAGGTGCTTCTCTGAGTTGCACTGGCAAGCTATTCCAGAATCTAGGCCCCACCACTGAAAAGGCTCTATCTTCTGTGTTAGGCATATGTTGCAAGTTACGCAACAAAAGGTCAGTTTTCTTGAAAAATGTTTGAAACAACCAGTTCTGTCAGTAATATTGATTTGCACTGCTTAGGCAATGTTACTGGGAATGTCTGTGATTAATGCATCTTCTAACATTGCTCAGTGTATCTATATAGATTTTTTTCTCGCTTCAAAACTGGGTAGGACGTGGTGTATCATTCACAGCATAAAGACTTTTTCCAGCTAGTGAGAAAATGATAGTGGGAAAACATATATTAATAGTTCAAAAGGAACTTGTATGTCAGTCAACTCAAGCTTAACAGAGATTGATATGGAGGTCTACAATCTATTTTCAAAAGGATGCTTGGGCAACAGCAAAAAAAAAACAAAGACTCACAAGGAAATAATTTCTGTGGTTGTGAAGTGAAAGAGTGCTGTGTTCAGACACGGGCAGATCGACTACTCCTCACCTGGGGCTGTATTTATCCTTGCAGCAGTCTGGCTCAAGCACCTCTATGCTTTGATCAAAAGCAAAAAGCTTCCTCCCCCTGTTTCACTTCCTGTGGGATCCCAACTCCCAATTTCCCTGAGGAAAAAAAAAAAAAAAAACTGCAGTGTGCTGATTCCCCCATTCCCCCACCCAACCGATTCCACATCCATGCATAGAGTAAAACGATACCCTTTTCCTAAGCCGTCATTATGCATGGGGTTAACTCACATTATGACAATGCAGGAGTTCTTGTTACCGTCATTAGTGCCTTTGGTCGAGATGCACATGTAGGGCAGGTTACGGAGACAGACGAGACCACCCGCGGAGCTCCAGCCTGGAGATTAATCAGGAATCCCAGAATTCCATGCTCCCCTGGACGGCTTCACTGTCATTTGACCCAGCGGCTCTGTGACCCATTTACCCGGCTTAAAATTGGACAATGTTCAGATAAGCTCAGACCCAGGTCGGCCCTCTCATGATGGCGAGTGTTTGAAATGTGTTCAAACAACAGCTTCATCATCGAATTGTCTTTCGCTCCAGAGACACTTTCGCTCTGCACACTTTCACCAAGAGGTCATCTTTTCCATGGAGTGTTTTTCATGGTTGTGATGTAGAAGGGGTTCCTCACATGGCAGCATCCAGCCATGTTTTAATTTAGCCACTTAGCCAGAAATTACCGTCACTCATCCAGTCGAGTTTGTGGAGGGTATAAGCCAGGTCTGGCGTGATTGTACTTGCTTTCGCCACATGTTTTTATTTTCCAGCTATCAAAGCCATTTACTGAAAAGCCTTGATGTGGACGGATCTGTAGCTGTGCTCTCCATTACGCTCTGCTGTAATGCAGAAAGCATGGCTCTGTTATTGGTACCCGTCTTACTGCTGTTATCTTTCTTTCTTGAAATAAACCTTGATCTGGTTCGAGGATGATTGAGGTTTTCTCACTTCATTCCTTAGATTCAGTTTATCCAAACCTTTTCTGAAGCAATTTAGTAATCAGTCCTAAATTTGGAAACATGAGGCTTTTTCTCTTTGAACGTTAGTCACGATTGATTAATTTTGTTTTTGTTTTATTTTGATTGTTGTTGCTGCTCAATTGAGTGATGACGTGGGATCCAGCAGTATACTGGAGATGTTTCCAGATCTTGAAGACCTTTTTAATGTAAAGTGCAGGCAAGACAAAGAAAAGCAAACAATAGCTGTAGAGTAATTTTAAACCATGTTTGTAAGAGGCCTGGATGTGAATTGTGCGCTGCTCAGGTATTGTTTTTAATAACAGTGTAGTCATGGATACCAGAGTTGCATGAAAGCATCTGAAGTTATTTTAAATGTCCTCTTGTGAACACTTGGCTGGAGGCTGTTTCTTTATTTTTAGCTTTGTAGTGCAAACTAACTACTATTTATTTATATAAAGGAGCGTGTGTTATGAACACATGCTGTAGCCTTATGAACTCAAAACTTGTCCAAAACTAGACAAACATAAACGATGCAAAAAAAAAAAACTCATTCTGAACCTTTAACTTTTTCACATCAAGTAGATGAATACGTCCCCATGTACTATTAGGTGATCAGAATCTTAGGCCATCCAGTCACAGTGAGGTAGTGACAAAGAAAAGGAAGTAGTGACACTTTTCATCCATATTGTGACACATCTGAGAGTAACAGGTTATCGGAAAAGGAAGAAATTTAGGGCAGAATATGGTTCTGTTTGTGTTGTTGGTTAAATGGTAAGATGTGGGCATGACATTCAAAAGGAATATTGTGAATGGTTCATTCACAATCATTTTATTCAGACTTCAAAAGATTTTTTATTTTTTTTTTTTATTTTCTGCTTGGTAGGCCACAGAAATGTTCAATTGTTGATTTTGATCAATAATCATCATGGTACTTTATTAGAGGGTCACATCTTTGTGTAAGTGTGTGTAGGATGTTAACTGGTTAACTCTGAGTATTAGTAGACTGCTTGGTTATCAAACTAATACTACTAAAGTGGACCATCAAAGTAGTGTTATCTGTTAACTTTTTTTTTTTTTTCTTCCTCTCTCCCCTGTCCCAGGATCCTGTCCTGGCAGAACTGCTTCACAGTTACAAAGATCAGATCGTCGGCTACCACGAGCATGACTCTTTGCTGGACCACAAAGAGGAAGAGGCCCTGAGTGAGGAAGATCGCAAGGCAGCCTGGGCCGAATACGAGGCCGAGAAGAAGGTGTGTAGCCTCAAAAACCCTTTACTGTTAGATAATATTTTTATGATTACATTTATATAATACCTGCATATCAGCTTGAAATGTACCTTTTCATTTAAACTTTTTTTTTTTTTTTGTATCTGTCCATTACTGATAGCTGTTTGCAAAATCTTGGTGAGGTATTATTTCTCTAGTTTTGGACTGCATGTTTTTATGAATGGATTCCATCAGTGTTTTATGCATTGCGGAAATCACAGGGCCCTGAATATGGTACAGATAATTCGCTTTTATTTGTTTGGTTCAGACAGACATCAAAAATCATAAATGAACTTGCCTTGAAATGAAAAGTGCCTTCTGACTTCTAACACATGGCTCATTCACAAACAAGCCTTGTAGTGCCGTGTTAATCTATATTCTATGTGACTCACAACATGCCTCGGTCTCCGTAGTGTTGTGATATGTCATATTCACGTAGCAGCAGCAGTGATAAGAGAACCTGCTTGAGAAACAGTTTATAGAGGAGAAATCAATCTACATATAAAATACTGGTCACAAATTATTGTTAAATTTCTAAATGATAAAAGTATAGTGCATCTACTAATAATAATATATATAAATAAATAGTTTTTTACCAATGCAATGTTAGAGATTGTTAGAAACGATGCATCACGATACAAATGCCAACTTGCATCGCATCGTTAACTTTTATGCCGATGCACCGATGCGAATCGGTGAATCTTAGCATCCCTATGTCTAGTAGTTCAGAGGGTTAAATCATCCCCTTACATAAACACAGTGAAACCTGCATGTCTGTGGGTGCAGATGATGGCTGAGTGCCTGTGTCCTTTTATATCCAGTCCTGGGATCCTTTGTAGTATTCAAACAATCTGAGTCATTGTCTTCAGATTAGAGACTCTTCAATCTCTGGTCAGCAGCTCATTAGTGGTGAAATCACTTATTGCCATGTAGGACTCTGACTCTGCAGTTGAATTATATCACGAGTGCTTTCTCTCTATTCAGATTCACTGTAATGATTTATTTTCCAATCAGAACAGCATCGAGACTGATTCCCAGCAATCAACTAAATGCTACTTCAAAGATAAATCTTTAATGGTGTTAAACTACTTCAAACTAAAAAAAAGTGAGATGCGATGTAATCGCAAACATTGTCCGTCTAACATAAATGCACATAGACCTGTTAGGGAAAGTAGACTCAGTCTGTACTTTTTTTTGAGTACTTAAGCAGTAAAAATGACCAAAATACACATCCCAAGTATTGCAATAAAAAGACCACATGGAAACCGCATACATGGAAAATATCACTGTAATTATTGTGCCCAACACAGGAGCTGTATTTGTAGGCAGGAGTTATACCTGCTGGCTCTCAGTTATTATACTGAGCATTGAGACAGTGCAGACATGTGTTTTGATTTGTGTGTGTGTGTAATTCTTACCATATTGATACACAAATTCTGCAATACATGTGCTCTGTCTCCTAAATGTCATGTTATTTTTTGGCAAGATGTTTTAAATATTATGCTTAAATCAGAGTAATTTCATCAGTGAATCAGTTGGCCAGAGCTATTTAATGCAACGAAAAGAATTCACCTGCTTTTGATCATCTCACTACAGTCATTTGTGCATTTTGAGATTGAAGAGTTTTGTCTAATTTGGTTGCTGAAAATCATTAACAATGTCAGACCCATTAAGGTGGATTTTAAGCAGTCATTTGCAGTGATTAGAGAACCCTATCGAGTTCTGCTGATGATTTAGTTGAAAACAGCCATGCAGTGAGCGCCACAGTTTGAAAGCAGATTGAAAGAGCATCCATTTAGATTGTCTCACGGCTGCGGTCTGTGGCGCAGCTGTGATCCACGCCGCCGTCTCTGTCGAACACCTGCTTGTGCCAGGTCTGAACACCGGACACTCAGCTGTGGAGTGTGTTTATGAGCTGCATGCACCAAAGACCCAATTAGAGGGCGGGATTGGCTGCATCTGCTTCGGTAGTTAATTTACACACAAACACAGCCATCCTGCTGACCTTCGCGAGGGGAACGCTCTGTTTAGAGCCATAAGACAAACACAGCTTGGGCAGGACCCTAACAGAGGTTCACATGGGTGCACATCAGGATTTTTTGGATCCTCCAGTGATTTGTTGGCTGTGAATAATAATTTGCAGTGTGTCTTTGCCAGATCGAAGACAAATCATGTCAAAGTCGCAAATCGAGTGGAAAACACAGTCCGAAAGCAATGCTTTGATTACCCTATAGCAGGCGCTAGTGTGATGGAAGACTGACTCATCTGTCAGTCCGAACTTGATTTTAAGATTATTTATAATTGGGATCTTTCTGTGTGACCTCATCTTATTAAATTAAGTTTGTCTGGTTCTGTTTGACTGACTGGACCTGCTCTGCTGTTGTTTCAGGGTCTGTCCATGCGTTTCAACCAGCCGTCCTATTCTCAAATGGGCGTGGGATCAGCACCAAACTCCTACTTCCCCTTCAACGTGGCTGCATTAGCCTCCATGAGCAACCAACAGTTGGAGGTAAGTAATGAGCTCCACATGCACATTTCACATTCCTTCAGCCGGCAGCTAATTGTGACATGCGTCCTCAGGCAGTGACATTTGGTGTCGGCCAGCTGCTATTTATGTATGCTAGTTATCTCTGTGAAAATATCGAATTCAGCTTTTTTTTTTTTTTCTCCGGATTTGTTTTAATCTCATCTAGTGTGTTCTTTGTTTCTTCTCACACTTTATTCTTTCACTCTACATTCAAGGATTTGATTAACCAGGGCAGGCAGAAAGTGTTGGAGGCCACTAGCGCTCTGAAGTCGGTGCCTAGGGAACCACTGGAGGACATCATCGCACAGGTGGTGAGTGACGAGAGGAGGGCAATTCTATATATTGAGGCAGTTAATCGGAAAGGCTACACATAAAGGATCCGATATACTTGAGGCAAAGTTATTTTTTGTTCCTCACTCAGGGGTAAAAGTAAGTTCGAAATTCCTCTGCTGCGTTAGCGAACATCCCAGTGCTGACCACGCTGCTGAGAGCAGCGTTTAGATGTAAATATGTGCTTGCCACTCAATAAAAAAATAAAAACACAAGAAAAATTACAGAAATGGGAAAGCATCTGATCATAGTGATGTGAAATTTTTGCATTATCTCTGCAATTCAGCCCTAGATTGCTTTAAAGTAAAGAGCTTTACGGTATTAAACATGAAAAAACAGTGTCAAGTGTCTCAAGTGTCCGTTTCAATTAGAAGTGCAACTTGCTCGTGTCTTACCTCGACAGACTGAACAGAAGAAACTGAATAATATTTTCAATGTCAAGGAAGGCAGAGCCTCAGAGCCACACCTACCCGTTATGTAATCTCCACTGATCAGTCAGTAGTTCAAAGTTGTTTACCAGCTGGAGCAACCTTTTTGGGAGAGTTCACTTTGGAACGCTGTTTCAAACTCCAGAAATAAACAAACTTCATTTTGGCCTGATTTTGTTTGAAATTACATCACTGCAGTTCGTTCTTCGATTTAGTATATCTGCCCCTAGATATACTATACTGCCACCAATTAAACTGATGCAAAGCTACAGACATGAATGAACCCCTAGAAGAGGGGAAAAAAAGGCCTGCCAACCACTCTGAACACCTTAGCAACTGCATAACAATGAGCCTCAACACCCTAGAGTCATGGTGCAAGTCTTGTAGGGGTACGCGAGTAAGTTGCACTTCTAAAGCCTACACTTATGAGGGTGTACTATTTGACACTGTTATTTGCCGTGTCATCAGTATTAAGCTTGTGTTGGACTGATTTCTGAACAACTGCTAAATGTGTTTGTATGTGTGATGAGCATGTGTTTGTTTGTTGAGGTCTAAAGGATGTAACAGGTGTGTTGTTTTTGGCAGTGGAAGGAGAATCCGAGTTTACCGGAGGCCCAGGTTCAATCCATGGCTCTTGGGAGGCAGGCCGGCTTTGAGCTGGAAATCAAACACAGGGAGGCTGTTTATCGTGATGTCCTCAGCAAGCAACAAACTGTACGTTTGCTCATCTCTCACTGTTTCCATGACATCATGTGCTCTTCTTGTGTTTAAGTGACACGAACATTTTAAACTAAATAGAATGAAAGGGACTTTTACTACTGGGACACTGTTGCACCACTTACCCAGCATATTTCGCATTGCACAGACAACTTGTTTTCCCCATTTGGCAAAAATAGTTTAAATATGTGTGAATGAATCATATTTAACTATCCTGCGAATCCTTAAGTCTTAATGTCTTATTCTCATTGTCTCAATGTTTGATCAATTTAAAGGCAATAAAAAGTCTAAAATATCTTAAATGGTATAACAAAAGCCTATTATAAATGCCCTGTCCCAAATGAAACCCTAAGCCCTCACAATCTTCCTCAGAGTCCACACTTTTGTGACGTAATGCCAAAAATACCAAAAGTGCACATTGAGGATGCATATCGGCCGCTCGCTATCCCCTTTTCAAGGGCACATGAAGATGTAATTTGGGACAGGACCTAAATTATCATACCTAAATGGTTGCATTTTATCTCCCTCATCTTTTTGAATGAGCAGCTGGCTGTAGTAAAGCATAGACATATCAAAATAAGAGTACCGTTCTATGTCTGGCTTATTTATAATTACAAGTCCTGAATTATGCATAAAATATTTCCTCTAGTTTTTTGGTATTTTGGTGACGTGACATAAATTTATTGAATTTCTTGTTGAATTTTTAAATGCCAAATACAGTTTATTTTATTATAGTATCAGCAAAATCCTATACCAATCGATGTTTAATTCATATGTGTTGATAGATTAGTACATAAACCAATTTCAGTACATACTGTATTAACAGAATCTGAGATACAAAATATATCTCAAATGTAATCAAAGAACGTGCTGCTGCGCGTTTTGTTTGTGGACAGGTAATGTAGCATGGTCATCGTTCAGTTTAGAAAAAAAGCACCAGTTCCGTTTGAAAAGGGGTATCAGAAACCTTGAAATAGCTTGGCTTTCTGAAGCGACATAAAAGAATAACATCCAATCTATGTCTCCTCTCCAGCTGATGATGTACGTGCAGAAGGTGATCGCCAACCGGAAGGTCCAGGAGCAGCAGATGGCCCTGGCGAGACAGGGTATGCTGCTCAACCAGTTGGCCATGCAGAATGGTCTCGCGGCTCCTATGAATCAGATGGACCTGCTCGGGTTGTACCAGCAGC